>NW_017097978.1:0-252888 GCF_001412225.1 Nicrophorus vespilloides
CGCAGACCACTAAACTCAAAATTTGTAATCCCGCGGATAACTAGCATCTTTGTTTTTCATTTCATTAAATAATATTAAATAGTGCTTACACTTGTTTTTATAATAACATAATAAGGCGAATATTACAAAAAAGTGGAATCATAAGATAATACATACAAACTACTCTGCGTAGCACAGGTTGGTGTTTTCATGTTAGCGTAAAAGTTTGGCATTACTTACAACGCCTACGCAATATGTAGATTGCCTAAATCTATTAAGTATTGCATCTAACGAATTTACTTTGTACTTTGTTTAGTCATATAACATTACAAAAATCAAAGTAAATAAAATTGAAAATTTGTTGAACAAAAAAGTTATTATTATTATTTTCTAAAATTACAAGAAATTAACATGCGTACTAATTGTCTTGAAATTTGGTTAGTTCAATGTAGAATTTTCGGCGTCGGTATTTATGAGAATCTCATAAATACATATATCATTGCATTCAGGTATTTTTTGTAATTAGAAGATTATCTGATTTTAGTTCCATATTGACATAATTCATTCTTTTGCAATTATCTAAAATCACAAGACAGTATAACAATGATAAAATAACACATTATGATTATTTGCAAATTTTGATAATTGAATATATTATTGTTTTGAAACATTTTTATTGATGAATTTTCATTGTAATGTTACTTATAATATCTAAAAACAGTGGAATATTTTTGGAACTCTTTTTATATCGAATATACATTCATGCCACGTCAATACTTATTTTTCATTATTTTAGTATTATTTATGTTTTTAAAGATTAGTTATTTTTCAAAATTTTATTCCTATATTTCAATTTCTCCTAATTTCTCCTACTCTGTTAAGATTACTATTTTCGAAGATTTTATACACGAACAACTTTTTTATTCATAAATTTTCATTCACATTATTGTATTTTTTTGTTATTTGAAGAAATTGTCTGCTTTTCGAAAATTATATCCACAAGCAATTATAACAATGACAAAATAAAATAATAATACAAATATATACTTTCTGCAAATTTGGATAATTCAACATAATATTTTTGGCGCCAATTTTTATTAGGATGTCATAAAATCAATTTTATTAATGAATTTTCAGGTAATTTTTTTCTTATTAAAAGATTATCTGCAAAAAAATATTTTACAATTTGATCCAGTAGCCGGAGTTTATTTAGGGTATCATAAAATAGACCATTTTTGTTATTAAAAGATTAACTAGAAAATTATAATTTTTTTTTTCATCATAAGGAATTATCCCAAGGATTAAATAAAATAAATTACTTTCATATTTGATTTTTGGCGCCTGATTTTATTGACGGTATCATAAAATAGACATTTCTTATGAAGAAATTTTCATTCAAGTGTGGCATAAATGATTAACTATTTTTAGAAAAAATAATTCCATCACAAGAAATTATAAGAATTAACAAATTAAAAAAAAAACACAAATTTATTTATTTTTGGATAATTTAGCATATTATTCTTGGCACCGCTTTTTATTAGGGTGTCATAAAATAAAATCTATTTTTTTTAAATGAAAATTAGGAAAATATCACGGCCTTTTTTTTAAATTATTTTGGTGTCATTCAGGAAATTTGTTGTTATTAAATTATTAAGTGGTTTTCAAAGATTTTTCTCTCAAAAGAAATCTTTGATATGAATGTCACCTCCATATCTATTTTTCATTATAGAATAATTTTTCAGTCATTTTTTGGCACCTATATTTATAAGGGTGTAATTTTTGTTATTAAAAGATTACCTATTTTTCAAATATTTTACTCTTTGAAAATTTGTTTAATTTAATGTTGTATTTGGCGCCTATATTTATTTATAAAATAAAATGTTATTTTTGTTAATATATATCGGCGATGCTATTATTGTATTAATATTATAATTACCTGTATTGCGAATAAAATTTTAATAATAGAATTAATAATTATTTTTTGTATTATTTCTATAGAATTTATTTCTCTTATAAAATAAACAAATGTCCCAAACGGCAAATGTTCCAGGCATCATTTCCAGATGTAAAAATTAAATCAGTAAATACTATCGATATGCACAAGTCCGTCACTACGGAAAATAGGTGATCACATAGTCATTACATACATTGACAAATTGTAACTCTATGAAGCAACCCCATAGACTCTATGGCATAGAGCGACTCTGGTCCAGCGGTTGAAGAGATTTTACATCGTTAATTACAATATAGATACGCAAGTCTACATTTCGAGAAATGTCTTAATGTTTATATTATTTAGTACTTATAATTTTGCTCATTGTTGAATGATCTTCAGTTTTAGTGAAGAATTGTTATATTTTTTAATATATATTTTCATCTTTCTTTTAAACTATATTTATGTGTACCTTGTCTGATATATTGTTACATTTTCTTTTATAACTATATACTCCATGGTCGATAGCCTTTAGGTTCTATATGGGCTAATAACAATTATTAAATAAATTAAAAAATATGAAATAAATATGTGAATTTCATATTAACTATAATTTTGAGAAAAACTAAAACTAAATAAAATGTCTATTGACTACAGTCCCTATTCCGCCCTACATAGATACTGTAAAGGCTTTCAAAATTGTAGATGAGAAGGCAATCAAAAAGTTTCTATTGCAACAGCTAGTTAAAATGTATATGTACTATCTCTTAATCTTATTATTAGAAAATATGAAATGATATATGGAATAACAATGCGCTATAATTGTTAAAAGTCATGTGAAAATGTGAAAGAATTTGTAAAGTTCGTGGAATTTACAGTAGAAATATTGATACAATAAAGTCCTCACTTTGAAGATTAATTTAAAAAATGGTTTGGCTCTTGTCAACCGTTCTATGTTAATTTTTTTGGCCAATAAATTATCGAATAATAAAAAAAATTCTTCTATTAACATTTCATATTTGAACGCCGAACTTGACCGACGCCCACTTGTCGTGTACCCTTAATTAAAATTATCTTTCCAATTTTTGTATCAAACATTTATAAAGAAAACAAATATTAATTTGTTACAATAATTTAAATGCTCTATTATAGTTTATTGTGTTATACATAACATAAATAAATAAATATCGTACACATATATTAATAGTCTTCGTACAAATCCTTAAATGAAATGTAACTCGACGTGTTCATATTATCTTCCGACTCTTGTGCTTCCCGCTGTACATATTTTTTAACTTTTTGAAGCGTTTTACTAATGTATGGAATAATATACGGCGCGAATCGTATTGATTCCTTTTTGCAATCATTGTTGGAAGTAGAATTCTTTGACATATTTCTAGAATTGATATTTGTTGATGATTGATTACAAGCTGACTCAAAGCTATCAAATTCCATAATTTTTAACGTGGCTGTTGGATCATAATTCCAATCAACTGGCAGTAATTCTTTCTTCGACTTCGTAGAAATAAAAGATTTTGTAGAAGCTAAACTGCTCACCGAAATTGAGCTTTTTAGTTTGAACATTCTGTAAAAGAAATATATAAGAGAAATTAATTTTTTGATTAACAAAATATTGTTAATAATTTTAAATCAAAGTAATTATTTACCTATTTAGTTTTTGATGAGGTAATGCTTGTTGAACTTGTGTATTGTTGTAAGGTTCAAAATTATCTGATTGCAGATTTGATTGTTTTCACTGTTTATATACGGAAGTATATTCTATCCCTTCCCTTAACTTTCGGTTTTTACGTGATTTTTGAAGCATTTTGGGATATCATTTATGATAGTACAGTAAAAAGTTTAGTTTTCTCTTCATTTGTCACGTTTTCTTTCGGGTTTCTTTTTTTAATATTACTGGATTAACGATTCTGTGAAATATTATGTTTATGACAACTCGGTGACGGTCTACCTGCCAACACGACGACAGATAGACACAAAAAATATAAAAACTCACTTATAATTAATAAAAATAATAATAATTGAAACAAATGTTTACAATATAAACTTAAAATAATAAAAAAAATAAAACTAAATTGCAGTTTAATTAACAAGGGATTTCTGCCCTAATAATAATCATTATAATCAAATAATATAACATAAAATATAAATAAAATAAGTTTATTATTTGTTATTAGAAAACAAAAAGTAAACAAGAATAAAATATAAAAATATTGATAATTCCAATTTCAAAGGGCTACTGTCTGTCATAGGTTTCCGTCCACACATGTTTAGAGTTGTTATATAAATATTTTAATAAAACATTGTTTTATTTTTAATAATCTTTATTTTATTGGTATTTTTTTTTATAACACAATCATATATGTTTCCATATATTAATTATAAAAATGGCTAATAGTAGTCGGTAGTCACCTATAGATAGCGCTATGATTGTTTTGAAGGATTTTTGGCAATGCTATGATATTTTCCTTTTGTCATTTGAAAGATGTCAGTTTTAGCTTCCGCTATAATTTTTTTTGCGCGTAATTTTGTATGCAGTTTAGTTTAGGATCAATTTGAGCAGGAGTGCAAAAACGAACATTTTCGCAATATTTTACTTTTTTCTTTTCCTGAACGCAAAAAAGCTGCTGAGTCTCGCATAGAGATATGTAAAGTTTATGATGTTGATTATTTAACAGAATGCGTTTTGGAGATTATTCACTCACAGATAAGCAATGTTCTGGTCGACCTACTGAAGTTTATGATGACCAATACGCAATTAAATCGTCTTTTTTAAACGAATTATCACTGGTGGTGAAAAATGGATCGTCTACAATAACTTCAATTAAAAACAGTCAAGATTCAAGTGTGATGGTCCAGCACATTTCACTTCGAAAGCTGAATTGTGTCAATAAAGATCATAGTAAGAATTGGGTGAGACTTTTGTATATTTTGAGCTGCATCCAAGGAACCAAACGATCAATACAATATTTCGATTTTTAAACTGGAAATCATAATATGCCCAGAATTGGTAAATAGTTTTCCATCAAAAACTGGAGAAAAATTATTGGTGAAGTAATGCCGCATCCCCCATAGCCCCCTGACCTTGCACCATCAGATTACTATTTATTTTGAAGTTTGTAAAACACTTTGAATGGTAAAATTATGATATCCCAAAATCCCACTTTTTCAGTTTTTTGCTGATAAGGGGCAGAAGTTCTATGAGTACGGAATCATGAATTGCAAGAAGTTACTTGTTTACTTGTAAATAATTTATTGCTACCAAAATAGTTAAAGATAGTTTAGGTAATTTTGATCTTTTCAACTAGTAGCGATCAGCAACCAGACCAGCAGCAATGACGTGTTGGCGGAAGTGGAAGCAAATTCGTGTCGGACAATCGCGGAATTGCCAAATACCCTTAACTTATATTGGTCCAAGAACATTTCAGCAGATTGGTAAACCATGCAGAGAAGTTGTTAATGTCCCGCATAATCAAAGCTAACAAAGCAAAGAAAACAAAGCTAACTGATTCACCACTTGCAACTTATTGCTATAAAGGCACAATACAGAAGTGTTTTATGATCGTTTGATCATTGGAGATGAAAAGTGATAATCCAAAACTCAAAAGGCAGTGGGTTCACATACCAAAAAAGCGCTTGTGTGTCTTTGGTGGAATCGTTCATTTTGAATGCCTGCACTGCGAACAATTAGACCGTTTAAATCAATCTTTAATTGAAATGTAACCAGCGATTATCAACAGAAAGGGCAAGACCCTTGATAATGCAAGACCGCACTGCATCAGACAATTGGGATGGGTGGTACTGCCTCGCCCACTATATTTGCCCGAAATTGCACCATCGGATATCCATTTATTCCAATCGCTGCAACACTTTCTATGTGACAAAAATTTTAATAATATCCATAATGCTTTCTCCAGATATATTCATTTTTATCGATCTAGCGTTGAAAATTTGCATACTAGATGGCAAAAGGTTGTTGATAACGAGGGAAGTTACGTCATTGATTATAAATAAAAACGAGTTAAAATTTTATTTGTTTGAATTTAATGTAGAAAAGCGACATTACAATCCGGTCCCCCTAATATAATTTTTCCTAATTATAATAATACTTAATTATAGGCTTAACTTAGTTGCAGTAATTTTCTACCGGTGAGATTTTAACGTAATTATTTTTCCATTATAAATGCAGGACAAAAGGAAATTCTGAAAATGTATGGGTCAGACTGCATATGTGTGGATGCAACTCATGGGATGAATGGCTATGAGTTTTAGTTGCACACATTATTGGTGTTGAATGATGCAAGAGAAGGATTCACATGTATATTTTTAATATCAAATCGGTCTGATGAACAGGTTTTTGTTTTATTTTTTTCGATCATTAAGGACAAATGTGAGTTGAATATTAGGCCAAAAGTATCCATGTCAGACATGGCTGATTCATATTATAATGGCTGAATTTCGGTATTATTGAACTAATCATGTTGTTTGAGTAACTAAAATTCATTATTTTTTAGATTATATTGTACATGATATGTGGACCTATCAGGGAGGAAAAATTAAAAACAAATAACATCTCAAGAGAAACAGGTATGTATAGACTGTAAAAGTTTAAAAACAGTTGAATATTTATTAATTTCAATATTTAGGTCAGTATATATAAGAAATTGAGATATGCTCCAAGAGATAGATGTTGAAGCTTACAAACTCATGAGTACACAATATGTGGAACAATTATTACAACATGATGACACGAAATAGTTTGCACATTACTGTCATATATATTATATTAAAAAACTGTGTCTTGGGCATATTGCTATAGGCTCAATGTAGGCATCAATATAAATATGCACTTGAAAGGATGCATAGAATAATTAAATACTTCTATTTAAAGATAAATAATTTGATAATATTATTATGGCTAGTAAGGGGAAGATAACATCAAAAATAAATACATCAAAAATAAATACGATACAGGCACAGGGACAGTGAAAAACTAGATTTGGGAATGGTTTTGATTGGTAATAAAGGTCTGTACACAGTCGAACCAATATGTGTAAACATATTTGCTACAATTTCCAAACCGCGACTCTGTGGTTCTGTATACTTTGACTAGGTTGAGTCTCGTAAAGGATGATAGTGTGCTTGTAGATAGGACCGCAAGTCTTTTATTTCAGATGATGAAGAAGAAGACTGCTGTTTACTACGTCTACTTTAGTTCATTGTGTCAGCAAGAAGGAGGAAAACAAATCATGGTTGGAGCATGGTTAAAATATGATTTTCAATTGATTATGGATAGCCATACAAAATGTAAATTTTGCAGAAGATTAGGATAAGGCGAGTAAATTAATGGATTTATTGGAAGAAGAATTTAATCCTCAAAATAAAAAAAAATTATTTACCATCAACCTACCCTGTACCATCAATCTCCTCTGCACCATTAACTTCAACACACAATTAAAATCCTCCCCAAAAGGAGGAAAATAATTCAACTTCTCAAATCAAAAACAAATAATAATAATAAAAACACATCAATAACAAAATATAAAACCCAATAAAGACAAAAACCACATGAAAATGAACAACCAAATCAACAACAATGAAAAAAAACAAAATCTCTTCTATTACTACTTAAAAACAAAATAGTGTTTTAAGATGATGATTGGGAAAAGTTGGAAGGTGATGGGAAGATGGGAATGAAGAACAAATCAGAAAAATTAAGACTGTTTTTTAATTAAAACTTACATAAATAGAAATAAATAATTAGAAACTCTTTTAACAAACATAATGATAATAAAATACAAGAATGGAATAGTAAGAGATGCCACCATTGCCTCCACTAGATTGCAAAAAAACAACAATATTTTGATGAGTGCTATAATATGCAGCACTAACTTGGCATCAAAGTGTCAGCATTGTGGAAGAAAGAATCATACTGTCTAGATATACCTGGCAGAAATCATCAATCAACAAAAGAACTATAAAATTCAAATTCAAACTAAAATTTAAAATGCACATAGGGAAGATCTTCCGTTAAGTGTGAACAAACATATAAAACCAATACACAGACCACTCACAATCAACTACATCAATATTGGAAGTCAACAACTCAGAAAATACAGGCCGAGTTGAGTATTTTTTTAAAATTATGGGTAGACTTCATAAAAATTAATATATACGTTGCAACATTCTCCGTCAACAAATAAACCAATATATGAAAGATGTACCAGTCGTGATGAACGATATAGTTCACTATACGAGTATTTCACTATACGAGTAAAAATTTTGAAACGTATTAAACTCGTTATGTGAGGTTCCCTGTATATTATAAAGTGCAATATAAAGAAATTATATAAATAAAAAAATGCAGATCTTCTATATGATGAATTATTTTTCACTGATAATTTACGATAAAGAAAAAAAGCCACGTTAATTATAAATATATTTTGTAAAGAATTACAATTAACATTTATTTATGGTGACTGTAGTGATGTAAATAGTATACTACATCACATAATCGCTATAGGGATATATTTACTTAAGCAAAAATAAGCTTTTCAAAATAAGAGTGAAAATTTTGCTTGTCAAGATAGGATATCTAATTTATATTTAATTTCAATAGAATAAGAAATTTTGGACACTACTGAAACAAACAATATAATTAAGAAATTTACCAGCTGAAAGGATTTTTTATAATGAAAATTTATAAGAATTATTATAGATATTATTAAGAACTACCGCCTTTAAAATTTCTTTTGCCATATTAAAAATAATTTTGTTACGTATTGTTTGAACAGAATATTGTATAATTTGAATAGTAGTATATAGTAATAAATGTAATATAAAGATAATTCTCATATTTATTAACTTCCAAAAACTATTCTACTGTACTCAGTAATATTGGGTAATTTCTCAGAAGGGCGCCTTGCATGTCTGCGGCTTTCTCATTTTCATTCTCGTTCTCCAGCACATATGAGAAACAAAACAGAAAACTGTAGAGAATATATAAATGTTATAGAATACACATTTTAAAGCTAGAATGACAGTTATAAAACACAATTTTAAAAATAGAGAAATGGAAAGAAATTATAGAAAACATGGATTTATGTTTTGGATCAAGTCATTGAAGATGGGATCATCGGTTTCTAGATTTTGCACCAGTTTGGCTGGAGGGAATGGGATTTTTATTATTAGTTTTGACCTGAGACATTTACTGGGAGGAAGTTTGAATAAAGAAAGGGTGTGGTAGTTATGTATTTGTATTTCTAGTATAGTCTCCATGTGGAATATTTGGTATGACCACATATTGAACATTTTTTCTTCTCCTTGACTTGACTTTTCTGTACAATGGATAAGCTCGTTTAATCTGAATAGTGGAGTTTTCACTGATAATTATTTTCTCCATAGAAATTTTTTGCATAAAACCTTTGTCGTCCATTTGCTCAAAGCCTCCAATACCGTTATAGGAGCAGCGAAGAGGATAATGTCATTAAAAATTTAATTATATTCTGTAATAATTTTGCTGTTCTTGAGCATTAGAAGATAAATGTAGATGTTTCTACTATTATTAAGATAAGTGAAATTGATTACATTGCAGCAGCCAAAAAAATAATCTATTAATTTCGAGAATGCCTGGGAATATATTATTTACTTATTATATCTGTATACAATTATTACACATATTATTAAAATTATTAACTGCGTTTTCCTATAAACTGCTAATTTTATATTGATATAAAATTCAGTATTCTTCTAAACATAAAATAATACATTCAAAAATATCATAGTCGTGTTATTGAACAATCATCATACATTTTACTATCATCGTACGAAATATACGATGATGCATTATTTATCTGTATTTTTTCAGTTTCATCCCCCTTCACAAATTTCTTGATTTTCAAAAACGTCCTGTTAATATACGGAATCAGTTTCGGAACGAATCTTTTTGTTATAGATTCCAAACCACTCACTTCCTGTTCTTCTTGTACCACAGAATGAAATGTATCATTAAGGAAACTTTCCTCAGAATGAAACTTCTTTTCTAAGCCTCTGCCATTTGCATCAATATCATCAATATCTATTGCTTTATACGACTGTGCTCGTCCGAAACGGTCTGCCCATTCTGCGGATTCATTTAAATTTGATTCGAGGTTCCTAGGAAACTTTGATCTGAACGATCTCCTCTTTACCAGGTTGGACATAGATATTGATTTCCTCATTTTATACATTCTGAAATTATAAAAAAAAAATAAGACACTTAAAATCATTTAATGTTAGTAAATTCTAAATTTTTTGAATTTATTTATCCCAGAGTGATCAATATTTTAATTCTAGAATAGATATTTCGATCAACTAATCCTAAAATTATCATTTTATAAATACCTGACACAATTTTTTGAAAAAAATGCTTCGTAGCGTCAATTGTTCAGACTTGGAGTGAATACATTTTTTTTAGCGAGCAGTCATTATATATATTTTCTCAAACAAAATTTTATCAGTATATGAAAGTATAAAGTCTTTTTTTCTGGAAATTGTGCCCACTTTATAACGGAATAAAACGGCCTGTTCTAATATTTAAAACTACATGTCAAATGGACAATGAATATGCTTTTACGCGGAAACACAGATATACTTTCTAATTTTATTATTTTAAAATATATATTCGCAAGTATAAAAACCTGAAAACTGTTCCTGTATAATCTCATATATTTATTTGATATTTTTTTCTTATCTTTAAACGTGTTATTTCTTACATATAGACTAAATGTGTGCACGTTTTATCTAAAATTATAGTATCATAACTGTAATATAGAGGACATTTTGGTTTGAAGATGAATTTAAGGGTAATTTAAATAATGATTAAGGAACACATGAACTTATACAATTATCTTTATTGTTAATTTATAAGTTTTAAAAAATCAAGTGTTTAGCAATGTCGGTAAATTGACAATTTGCCAACGTCACAACTCAGGTATAGATAATAAGTTGCTTATTATCTATACCAAAGCATGACTTTTATACATGAAGCTTAGACTTTTAGTACTAATTGTTATAAACATAGATACAAACATTATTATAAATAAATATGAACAAATTCATTTAAAATATTACTACATTTCAATGATATTTTATATAAAACGTCAGAATCAGTGTAATAAGCAACAGAAATTTGTGAAAATCGAACTTTTGTTTTCAAATTAATCATCTTTCCGCTTTTTATTCACTCTCAGAAAACTGAAAAGCCTCTCACACAAGTTACTCCTTCTCGGTGGTTCCTCATATTTAAAAACGTATCTACTTGATTCACCGCGATCATCATCGCCCACTGCCGCATTCAGTAGGCTAATTGTTTCCTCTGAATCTTCAGAAGATGACCGATACAACGGGTTGACCGCAAATTTCTTATTTTCCCCCTGTAAGTATTTTGATTATTTAATTTATTATTGACTTTTATGCAAGAAAATGAAAACTCACAATAAATTCATCGACTCCATCCAGGACCGAGAAGGGATTTATTGTTACCAAAGGTTGCACAGATTTGTCTCCTTTCTTCTTCTTCTTTTGGATTTGCAACACTGGTTTCTTTATGTTTATATTAGATGCATTGCCCTAAAAATGTTTTGATTATTCCATTATTATTACACTAATGATATACATTTAAATATAAATGAAAACTTACTTCATCAAACTTTTTGATTTCAGTCTCGACCGTTTCGGGAGCGTTCATAATCAAAGATTCAAATGATTTAACAGCACTACTGCTTTCGGGTTTCTCATCGCTTTTTTCTTTTCCCTCGCTGTTCGTAAGTTGTGTGAAACACTCTTCCTCGTGTAAATCATGTTCAGATAAATCTTCTACGTGTTTAGTCGACATTGTAACTGGAGAAATTTCAATAAAGACAAATCTCTTTTGATAGATTCAAATTCAAGTCAGTATTTTATATATACTAAACGCATCTTTTTAGAAAAAGCAATGATAAAAATACAGTTTTTTAAAGCAATTTATCAAAAAAGATGTAGCAAAATTCTTGATAATAATAATTCCTAGTCTAGTTTATAGCTTTGCAATAAATATTTATATTTCATACAAATCTTTTACAAATATATTGCTATTAAAAAAAAACTTTAAATAATCGATGTACTTTCTAAGTTTATTATTTCAAAATGTAGATATCAAAACTTGAAAACTGGTCTTGTACATTCTGATATATTTATTTAATATTTTTTTGCCTTCTTTAATCGTATTATTTCTTACATATACAGAGTAGCCCAATTGAACTTCAACCAACTTAAAACTGCTATAACTTTCGAACCGCTAGCATTTCATAAAACGTCAAAAATCAGTGTAATGAGCAACATAAAGTTCGAAAAATCGAACATATGTTTTCAAATTAATCCTCTCTCCGCTTTTTCTACACTCTCAGGAAACTAAAAAACATTTTACAGAAGGTACTCATTCTTGTGTAGTGTCCCGGGATTCAAATATCTCTGGACACTGTGGAATATCTCGTAGTTATGTCGTTGTGGAGTCCTAGTGGAGTTTTTAAGGAATGCTAGAGGTGAAGTTGGAGTTTTTATGATAATAAACACTTTATTATTTACTATAAGATTGTTAATGACTTCTAAGTCTAGATTCCAGTTGCTAGACTTGTTACTAGGGTTTTATGAGTCTAACTAGGACTTGGGAAGACTTTCTACTAAGACTAAAACTAACTTGGACTAGGAATTTAACACTGTTTCTTTAGGACTTCTCTGTATTAGCTAAACATCCTGTTATATAGTAGTGAATTAGCATAGTAAGAGTATAATATTAAGTAATTAGGCAGATGTACATATTAGTGGTCAATATTGATTGGACCTCTGAGTTTGTGCACAACATGGTGATTAAGAACAGTCGTTACACAAAGATTAGTTATGGGATCTTCCTAAGTGGTATTTGTTCTAAGTCTTAATGACTTACATACATAAACATGTATAAAATAATAAGGGCTAACATAATATACACAATAACGGTTATATATAACACTCGGTAGTTCCTCATATTCAAAAACGTATTTACTCGATTCACAGCGATCAGCATCGCCCAATGCCGCAGTCAGTAAGCTAAGTGTTTCCTCTGAATCTTCTGAAGATGACCGATAATACGGGTTGTCCACAAATTTCTTATTTTCCTCCTGAAAGTGTTTTGATTGTTTAATTTATTATTAACTTTTATGCAAGAAAATGAAAACTCACAAAAAACCCATCGACTTCTTCCAGGACCGAGATGGGATTTGTTGTAAGCAAATTTTGCACAGATTTGTCTTTTTCTTCTTTTCGATTTGCAACGACTGTTTGTTTATATTTGTATTAAATGAATTGCTCTAAAAGTATTTTGATTATTTTATTTATTATTACACTACTGACATACATAAATATAATTGAAAACTTACTTCAGCAAACTCTTTGGTTTTTGCCTCGGACGTCTTTCAGAGTTTTCGGATTATATCTGGTGACGTACTCCTGTATCTGGGCTTCTCAAATAGTCTTCGTATTCATCTTCAGATGATATCTCGAAATTTACCTTCTTGTATGTAGTATCTAAGTACTTGTATATCACTTCCATATTTGGTTTTATATCCACTCTAATTTTTTACGGTGAAGTAGATTTTAAGTTCCGTTTTTCTCACTGTTCGTAGGACAGCGAAACGCACATTTTTATGTAAACCGTGTTCAGATAAATCTTCTACGTATTGTATTGACATTATAACAGGAGCAAATTTAATGAAGACGAATCACTTTTTTTTCAAATCAGTGTTTTGTATATACTATAACACATCTTTAATTTATAAAAAAAGATATAGTAAAATTCTTGAAAATAATAATTCCTAGTCTACTTTATAGATTTGCAGTAAATATTTATATATCCGACAGATCTTTTACAAAATATTGTTATTAAAAAAGAAACTGTAAACAAATTACTACACATGAAAAGCAAATTGAATTATTAAGACCTTATACATTTATAAAACAAAATATTTTGTGTACAAATTATTTAAAATTGTATTTGTTAAGAAATTTTCAAAATATCCTATAGTGAATCCCGACTAATTGAAGCCGTGCAACGCGAGATATTGATGTACGCTCAAATCCATGACTAATTAAACATAACTTATGTACAATATTATGTGTTTCAAATTGTAGAATGATAAAAACTGCCTTTATATAAAATAAATCGAAACCTAGATGATTGCTTCTTTAAAGTTTTATAACTGTAACTCATGAAAAATATTACAAAATAATATGAATACATACAATTGTAAACAATATTCACATCATAAATTGATAAAAGAAACCGAAATTCTGTTCGAAAAGCGACGTGATTTGTGTTCGGGATTCGTGGTTCCACGGTATCTGTTTATTACAACTAAACATATTATTTATTTTTAATCATTTACATTTTAAATAATTTTGATTTATAAAAAAATATTATTTATAAAGTAAAATATTTATTTCATGAAATCATTGGAAATTATTATAATGCTTTTATGAACTATACTAAAAACAATTAAATACTTATTAATATGTAAATGTATTTTATTTAATCAGTATTAACTGGTTGGTAGAATTTTTCTATAATTTCTGGATCGTCGTTATTACAAACCTCGCTCATCTTCGGTTTTTGTAAACTCAGTGCTTTTAGACACTTTTTAAAGACCTTCTCGTATACAGGTTTCTTTCGAGTGAACTGAATATTGCATACATATTCCTTGTCTGGATTTGTCGAAGATGTATTGTTTAAAATTTTGTTTGTATTCAGATTTGTGTTTTCATAAGATGACGAAGATTCACTTACTTCCATCTTACTCTTCTCAACGCTTGTATCCATCTGTAAAATATTAATTTACAATGTATTATTTACTTAATTATATTTAATTATAATGTAATTTAGAGAGGCGTTCCTCAACCTATGCGTCGCGCTAAATTTTAAATAACCCTCGAAATGATGCTGTCACCTTGCATCAAACAGAAGAATGTAAACAATTGGATTGCAGTACAATTACAAATAAACACATTGAGTCGCGCCGAAAAAAGGTTGAGAAACGCAGAAGAAGAATATAATAAATTTTTGGAATATCATTGTTAAAATGTTATTTTAGTTAGTTAATAGTTAGTTAGTTGTTCAGATTGATAACTGAGAGTTTGCGTTTATGAACTCACTATACAACTAAAAATGACGAAAAGAATGAATTCATAAAGATTGTCTTAAATATGGAAATGTTTACTCTTCTGAATAGTACAAGTGTATTTGTCGAAAATCTCAAGTGTAGTGAATAAAATATGAACAAGTTAAGCGTTTAAAACCAACAGTTTGTATTTATTGAGAAACAAAAATCATAATAGATTTTTTTTCTCAGAAAATCGAAAAGAAAAATTCTTTATAATTTTGTTTTCTCTTTTATGATCGGCTGTTTTACAGTGCAATAGTTATTTTATAAATATGAAAATATTTTACCTGCGTTGTATGATTTCAATTAAAGTCAGCTACGATATCCCATGAAAACTTGCTGCACATGATGTACATGAAAATAAAAAACCAAAATAAATACGTATTGAGTATGTTGTCTCTATTTCATTGGCAAATACGCTGCACGCGGTTTCATAAATAGATTTTTATTTTGTTAAGTATAAATAGATGGAGGCACTTATATAATATGCTTCGTTGGTAATACTTGCGTATAAAATTCATTTTCACGAATTGACACGAAATATAATTATTTAAAAAAATATAATCGTACATCCTTTGGTCATAATTATGTCCAATACATATTTTAAATAATATCGAAATGAAATAGACGTTTGCCAATGGAAAATAATAAAATTCCCAATTTTATTCAAAATCTAAATAATCTGAAGATATGTTAATAATATATGATTTGTTTTTATATACTTTACCAACGCAAAATTATGCAGGATGCTAGAATATTAATTTTTTATATACAAAAAGAACATAAAAGAAATCTATTTTTAGGATCAAATCTTTATTAATAAATTATGTTTCTTTTATTTTCATTTATATTTTTACTCAATTTAATAAAACTTCAGGTTAGCACCACTGTTTCATGATGGAATAGAATACAAATATTTTTGCTCTTTCCAGAAAGGACTACAGACGTATTATAATGGCAAACATCAACTAGAGATGGGTCAGAGTGACCCACCCGATATTTGTTTCATTAGAATTCTATTGTAATTTAATTGTGGGTGTTGACTTTCTAGATATTCTAGTATTTTCTAGTACACTTTTCAGTAGGAGCAAAGCAGTCGCGGTCAAAGCGACCCGCCTGTAGCAAATACATCATCAATATTTGAATTTCAATGTAGAATAACTTTAGTGTACCATGTAGTATGTATCCCAGTAATACTGTGAATGAAAATATAATAAAAAAAAAACTGATATCATGCATAACTATAATGCAGTAGAGTTATATATGAATCCTTTAAATCCACAAGAATTCTAGGTATTCTTTAATAAATTATGTAAGAGTTGCATTGTTCACATATATTGTTTTAACAATGTACCTCGAATGTGCAACCAAAAAATTCCCGAAATCTTTGAATTCTGATTGCAAATATCATGCAGGCTGTTGAACAAACTCCTATATACAAAAGAAAGAAGTGTTTTTTTTACAAGCAAGAGCGACAAGAAAGCAGGAAAGTTTTATTTCATAAGCAAAAAAAACAATTTGTTCTACTTGCTCAAAAAAATGCCCAGACTGAATAAAATTGGTTATAATGATGTTAAATTCATTAAATAATAACAATTAGTCTGTGTTTATTGTATAAATTAATAATTTGTTAATTTTAGCTTATTCATATGAATTAGTTAAATTATATTTTATTTATTTGGACGAATTTCATTGTTACACTTGATTGTGTAAGTCATTAGATTTGATTTATATGCTTACATTTCCAGAAGATTTACCACCGCATTTTAATTGTTAAACATTATAATAAAATTAATATGGGTAAAAAATAATATTTATATTTGTAATTATAATTATAAAAAATAAATTTAAACGATTTTCTATAAAAGTGAATGGTTATCATGTATAGTTTTATTATTAAATATTTTCTCATACATTGTTGTTTACGTGATAAACCTTACCGACAGGTAAACCATCATAATTATACTCTTTAGCTCTGCTCGACGGTCTAAAACGTTTCAGTAAACTTTTCGCCTTTTCTAATAGTGTTTTGTGTAACTTTTTCGGTGTTTTTTCTTCGTTACGTTTGTTATTACAGTTTTCTCGGACAGCTTTAATATCTGACTTGTTTCCATTCTGAATAGTAATACTATCGTAATCTTCGTAGATGGTAAAATATACACTTTTATGTTTAGATAGCGGCGTGGAAGTTACCACTTCATCTTCACCTGAATAAAGTATTTTTCGATTGGAACACAAAATCGGAACACTCCTGGATAATTCCTAAAAATAAAGAAAAATAAAAGAATTGCATGAGCTAGCGTGTTTTGCATACTTTGTAATGTGTAAATTGTTGAAATGTGTTTTGCGGAATAGCAGTTTCCATTTTGAGGGTATACTGTCAAAAGAGGTAGAACTTTTGTGCGGACTGTATTTTATAGTAATTGAGTAATCTGCTAAGGGCAGGGCAACGGAGTGGTGGGAAAAAAAGAGGCGCACTCATCGTTTAAATCGTTTAATACGCAGTTTTATTGTAATGCTATATAAGTATTGTAGTTAAATTAGAAATGAATTGTGTGGATAATAGAAGATGAATGTATCTTGAATACGGTTGCGTGTGGATTTTTTGCCGTGTCATTCGGAGGCAATCATACGCCAATGAAGACTTCAACGTCGGTAAATTGGGTCTTGTTTTCGAAAAATGCAAGCGCGCTGTCATTGTTCGTTCTCGGCTCTCGGAGCTCCGACGAAGACAAAAGGGACCCCGACATGCTTTGAGTGGTCTTTACAGACCCCTGAGATATCCATCTCTCTATTACGCGAAACATTTTTATTTGCCGCACAATAACCGCCGACCATTCTTCAACAATCCATTGCGTAACCAGACATATTAATATAATTTATGACAAAAACTCGTCTCAATTTCACCATCAGCAATAATAACAACATATATTGAAGAAATAACTTGGAATTATAGTACTTATGCGACACGGTTACGCTTTAAGATGATAACATATACACATTATAAAATACAGTCCTAAATCTATCTACTATCACAAATGTAATGTTTATAACCAAGTTCTGATATATAAATAGTAATATTTAACGATTATTATGATACTTGTTATGTATATTTGTCAGTCAAGTTATTGAGGACCAATGAATTGTGAATAATTTTTCAAAAAAATATGCAGTGGAACCTCCCTTAACGAGCACCTCGCATAACGATCGTTTCGCTTAATGAAGAAAATAATTTGTAAAAATAATTACTTTCAAAATGAACCGCATTTTCTAACTTATCAAATTATACTAAGCAATGCAAACTATAATCTTGTCACTTTAAATTAAACAAATCTATAGAGATTAACTTATTAAAAGTTAATAATTTAGTACTTATTATAATTTATTTCTATGTCTAGAAAGTTTGTTCCAAGAATTTGGTTTTCATTTTTTTACCAAGAATATCAACATATTTTATCATAAAACTGAAGAAATAACTTTATTACTTAAAAACTAAAATAAATCATAAGCGGCATTAGTTGCTATAAAGAACGTCAGTTAGTCGACAATTTAAATCGAAAACACTTCGCGGAATCAAATACCTGCAATTACCTTGAAACGTAAAATGTTTAACCTTACTGAAAACTTGCAGCAGAGTATTTTCAAGAAAAATATATTACCAATTTTACTTACTGAAGTACCTTAGTTTTAAACTTTCTAATTTCTAAAAGTCAACTGTTGTAAAGTGCTATTGATTATAGGTCATTCTGAATAATTTTTAACGAAGTTTCTAATTATTTATTCATTATTCATTTTTAGTAATATTAAGAATAATAGTAATTATTACTATAGTTACATAGAATAAAAGTATAATGATCATTTTAATTATTGTTTTTAGTCCATACGAATTATAAATACATTTTATTCCAAAATCATTCTCTTATGAAGCATTCACAATACGCAGATATTAGAAATTTGTATTTTTGATTTTTAATTATCATAAGTAAAATATATTAAATAAAATATTGAAATATTGATTTCCTGGCACAACAGCAGCAAATGAACGGTGAGTATTCCAACAAAATGACGATGCCAGTCATCATTTTGTTGGATATGATAACCAAGTTTTTTGTGTCTCAAATGGATGGTATGTATCTCGAAGACATGTGGTTCCAACTCCGTCCACTTGCCACACATTATGTGAAACAATGGCATTATTTCACGAGACATTCCCTGGCCAAACTTTATGTCAACAAGCCCACGACAACTCAGGCATCATAGGAGGAGATTAGACGCTGTATCTCAAAAATCCAACCCTAGTTATGCCAAACCGTGATTTAAAATTTCGTCAAATGAACGCAATTGTTGTGCAAAGCCGAAGAAGGCATTTATCATATGTGTTGTTTCATACATAATTTACACATGATAAAATGAAAATTTTGGTATTTTCTCAAATAAAAGTTTATTTTATTTAAAATTTGTTAATTGTTATTTATTGAAAAAAGAAAAGGAAGTGAAGTTGGAAAGACTTCAGTGGCTTCAGCTCCTAATAGGGAAATTATAGATAGTGAGGATATCAGCCGGCAAAGAGGAAAAGAAGAAGACCGAAAGCATTGAACAAAAACTCAGAACATAATAACAGATACCACATGTCAGTGGATGTGCAACGATTGAACCAAGAAATTGAAGAATTCATACACGAAGTAGACACACGAAGGAACCGTTGTTCTTTGTGGACTTAACTTCTCATGCGAACAATAAGGACATCCACAAAATCAAATTCCTTAAGAGCATGAAGGTGGTGCTAGAGTTACCGCATCGCAGATATGACATCCAACAGTGTGGGAGATGCCAGAGGTACAGTCACAGCCCTTGGTGTTGAACGCTGAAACCGTGTTGCGTGAAATACGACAAGAACGACCTCACTGCGGAGTGCAAGAAGAATAAATCAACGGAAGCAACATGTGCCCTGTATTGAAACTGACGTAATGGCTCATACAATTCGCCTGGTCCTGTGGTACGGCAACGGGTTGGTTCAGCACAACGATGAACTAATTTCTTTCCTCATCAACCAAAAAATATATAATATTTATATCGGAATCGAACCTCACGAAGTACTTTTCCCAAGTACAGCATGTACAACATGAATCACCCAGACGGAACCGTGCACGGAAGGTTCGCGATTCTGATCAAAAAAAATTTGTTCGTTTTTTAATATATTTTTTGTTCATTTAAGCCAGCATTGATTTTTTGTTATTTTCCCAAAAGCCATCTATCGATATTAGCCGAGTTATCCCGTACACGACAGTCAACGTGTTAAAGATGTGTACGGCCTGGCGATGGCTTGATGGAACACAACACCCTTCCTATTGACCAATTCTGGACGCTTCTCATCGAGCGCCTGCTTCAATCTGGTCAGTCGTTGACATTCTGGGTCCGAATTGATTGCCCGATGGGAACAGCTCATAGTGGAAGGATTCTCTTTCAATCCCACACATCAAAACCTTCTTGGTCGTTAATCCGGGCTTGGCGATTATTTTGGCCGGCTTATTCTCATATGTGATCCATTTTTCAAGCCAGTCACCATCCGCTTCAAAAATGGGTCGATTTCGTTACGTTTTAGCAAAAAGTCGCCCCAAAATGTTTTTTACGTCAATTCGTGTGGCACAGATACATCGAGCTTCCTCTTCAGACCAGCCTTATGCAAATGGTGCTAATCTTCAGTTCCTGGACAATGGAATAAGTGCTCGCATGCTGGTCTAATTCGACGATTTCCTTGATTTTATCAACATTTTAGATGATTGGCCTATCAGAACATGTCTCATCTTCGACTTCCATATTAGCAGAACGGAAGCATTGGAACCAAAGCTTTGCTGTTACAGTCGATACTGTATTATGTCCATAAACAACACTTTTTTTTTTGGTCGCCTGCATCCCTTTTCTTCTTGGTCGTAGTGATACTGAAGAATGTATCGAATTTTCTCTTTTTTTTAACTTTGAGGAAAAGATGTGCGCCAGGTGTAGACGGAATAAGAAATGAATTGAATAATACTAAATATGATCGTTGATAAGGTTGCTCAGACATGATATCAGACAATTTTCATCCAAAACTCGATGTTTTCATTGCAAATAAAATGGCTGCTTTTTCCAGCATGCATATATCAAGAAGTACAGTGATCAGCAGGAAATCATAAAATTAGAACTGGACAAACTTTGTGATTATTATTTATAATTGAAGCAGTGTGTTCGAATATTTTTTTCATTTTTTTATATTATTTTAACTCATTAACTTGTATATAAAGAAAGCAGTGATTTTAAACAAGTTTATGGGAAAATTTCTAATTAAATTATTTTCCAGATATGCAAAGCAATTTATAACGCTAGTCGCTCGTTGTCGATAACATATAGTCGTCTGTACCATAAATAAGATCGATAAGCAGTGGCGGAAGATTAATTCCATGGTTTTTAATTTTATAGCCGTAGATGAAATAATTTATATTATTCAAGAATGAAATTTGTTTAGAATACGAGCAAAAACAATGGTTAATTGAGCTTGTCTATCTAACTGATTTAACGGTGAAATTGAAGTAATTAAATTTGAAACTTCAGGGTTGAAATCATCATATTGTTGTGCAAAAAGCATGTAGAAACATAATTAATCACATTTCCCAAATTTAAAATGGTAATAGAATGCTACCACTCATCAGTTTGCCCAACATTTTGTTTCCCTATTGGAAAAATTTAATATTCAAATTCAAAACGTTTTATCAACAATGGATAAAATGTAAATGTTTCTTTTCCAATATTAAATACATAAAATCAAAGTTTCGAAATTTATATGCAATATTTAAGAAAATTGACTGCAGAACAATCAAATTAAAAAAAATCTGATTCTATCTCGATCGGTTTTATATTCAATATCGTTTTAAGTTGAAAAAAGATTCGGTAATCTGTTTCAATTTTTTTTAGCATTCTCTAGAGAGACCGAGATCTTTCCACCTGGTGAGTACAGTTACAAATTATATTGTAATAAGATTGCTCGATCCGTATTCTTTGGAGACTTTAGCTTATTGATGTAGATGTTGTTATTCGGACAAGCATCCGTAGTGTGCGTAAAGTCATGGCACCTCAAACAAGGGGTAACATCCGGAGACAAGGTACTCTTAACTGCCGAGTATTGCTTGTTCTTGTAGAAAAAGCTTCTCGAAGGAGGCCGTGCATCCAGTTATAATGCGATTTAAAATTTGTTCGCTGGCCAGTCATAATTGAGATTATTCTTTTCAAAATTCTATGTTCAACACAGATGGCTCAGAAGGTTCTATGGGATTTATATTGATGGCGAAGGCCTATCTGAGAGCGGAAGGATTCCAGAGGTTTCCTCGATATTCACAGCCGAGTTATATGCAATTTGCAGGGTACTAAAACTAATTGAGAGAAACGAATAGAGTAAGAGTGTGATTTTTGCCGACTCTAAAAGTGCGGTAGACGCTATTCAGTTCTCACAATATTCAGCCAAAATAAATTATATTGTTCTCCAAATCAAGGACAGGTTGAGTCTCTTGTAAAGTATTGGGTCAGAGGTCTCGCTGTGCTGGATACCGGGACATGCTGGGATCCCTGGGAACGAAAGGGCGGATGCGTTGGCGAGAGAGGGTCATATGGCCAATATCACGGACCTACTTGTTCCGTTCTCGGATATCATTGAAATAATTAACAAGGAAGAAAGGGAAAAATGGCAGTACCTATATGAAATCAGGTCAGAGAACAAGGGAAAGTATTATTTCGAGGGCAATCCGAGAGTGGGAATGGTACCATGGTTTCACGAGTTCAAGTTCACTAAGAAATCTGACATATCAGCTCTGTGTAGATTACGAACGGGCCATAACAGATCTGTAGCTCATCTTTTTAGGATGAATTTGGTGGATTCACCACACTGTGACTGTGGGATGATATCCAGCACTAATCACATTTTTTTTTAATGTGAAAGCAACAGTGTTACTACAAACGCGCTCATAAGTGGACTAATCACTCAAAAAGTTCACCTTCCAACATCTATAGACGTCCTGTTAAGGATAGCAAGATATATAGACTAATTTTAAATTTTATCAAAAACTCTGGTTGTGTTGTTTAAATATTTATTATATATGTGTTTATTCTGCTGTGTCATTTTTGTGCTTTGTTACTCCTTATTAATCTTTTTAACACTTTTTATTTACCGATCAGAGGCCTTCCCACACTGTGATAAGATCTGATAGGTCCCTGCTCGTGAAAAGTTTGTATAAATGTTGAATTATTTTATTTTTTGTTGTTTTTATTATTTATAAATTTCTTGTATATTTATAAATTAGCAGGGTGAATCCGTGTAATTGTCTGATAATCATCTTAATAGTCCATTTACCATTTTTTGCTTGTTTATATGCTCTTTTCGTTTGTTTGTACTAGACATTGACTGGCTACATACACTGTAAGGTGTGAGCTAAGTGCACACCTCCACTCTATTATAGAGTGCAGGAATCAGAACAGAACAGAGTACAGTTGATTTAAGATGCTGGCTAATCTCAGGGTATGTAATGTCTCGGTCCATTTTTGTGCGCACACAAGACAGCTATGTTTTATAAGTATTATACATATGTCCTGTAGGAGAATTGCTTTCCTCAAAAGCTGAAATGAGATCCTGACCATGATTTCTAAGAATAGTTGGTGTTGTTTGTTTTAAATAATAAACCAGTTTTGGTTTAGATGATTGAGTCCAAGGAATTGATTGGGTTTTGTACAACGTATCGGACAGTTGAGTTCTTGTGGTTGACTGAGAATATTTTGTCGTACGTTTTAGTTGGTTGTATTTGTTTCTTTGCAGTTAATTTGCTAGATACGTTTTGTAGAGTTTTAAAAGTATTTGCGTTGTCTCTTTCACTGATATCACTATCTGTGTTTTTTTTTGTTCGTTTTTGGATTTAGTGTTAATCTTTTTTGGTCGGCCTCGTTTCCTTCTATGCGATCACGTGCCACTTGTGTACTCAGAAAAATAGGATGAATTTTCGAGGCTTTTCACTAACGCCTTCATTATTACGAGAACACACTGTCGTTAAACAGTGCACAATTGTACAAAGTATTAATTTAAAAAAGAAGTAAATAATATATCTTTTTAAGAAAATTTACTCAATACTGCTGAAAGACAACCGCATGGTACCACGTCTTGAACTGAACTGCCATTGTTAATATTCCGTTCTTAATAATCCCGGGAGTCGGGATTATAAAAATCAGCTGATGCCAGGAATCAATAGAAGATAAATATTAATAGTTTCAATATGATACGATGATCGATCTTTTATAAATTGTATATTTTTAAATTATTTGTTACTATATAATTTATAAATCATGAACAGTCGTATACATATCAGAAATGGTGTTTTTTAATCTCTTTGTCCCTTTTTCTACTCTTTTCGGGTTTATCGGCCCTCACATATTTTTGATTTTTTTTGGGTTTGAACCAACTTTTTCATATCGGATAGAAAGGGTGTTTGTTCGATAATATTGCGAAAGGCTATCAAAACCAACACCTTGTTATATTGTAATTTTATAATAGGCTATATAAATATAATAAAAACGAAAAAATAATTTTCGGTTGATGGCTCTCCTCAAAGTTTATGAGACCAGTGCCCTTGTCGGGAGCTTATTTTATAATAAATAACATGATAAATATATTCATAACACTGTCCGTTGAAATATTAATTTGGTTTCGGTCCCATCGCCTTTTGTTTTTATTTTCCTGTCTTCTTCCATTACGTTGCCTGATCTCATTCTCCTTCTTTTACATTCTTCGTACTCTCATTTTTGTTAGCAACAGACAATTACGTATCGAGAGAGCGCGCCGGGATAAATTAGCATAGAACATACATAAACGCAATTATAGAATAATACGTTTTAATAATAATAAATTTAATTACATTAACGCGCGCGATTATGTAATTAAGCGCTGCACTGCTTGTTAGCCGCTGAATTCGATTTATATTCAAACGGATTCCGTATTAATATGTAAGGACGTTCATATATTATGATGATAATATCGAGCACATAATTACCTTTAATATGAATACCATTAAAAATACAGTTTGATCAAAAATATTTTGATAAAACAGAACTAAAGCTTAATGGAATTATGAAAGTTTATATTATATTTGGTAATAACACTGTAACTATACATTTTGAGCAAATTTACGATATTGTTTTTAGTATAATTTATAAGAAAATTAAAATCTATAAGTAATCTTAAATAATATAGAATTAACCACTCTTATTTAATATCATATTTAATTAAACATAATTGTCTTTTTTATCTTGTGATCTCAAAATTATTAAAATTCTATAATATAAAGTTATCATCAAATATTTTATTTATAAAAATATACTCAAAATAAATAATAATCTTTACTAATTGGTTTACTATATTGTTATTGGATTTAATAATAAATATATTTTTAATATTATATGAAAATATATTTATTTAAAAGAGAAAACTTTTAACATTACTTTGTAGATAAGAGTACAATATTTTTTATTGCCGATTTAAATAAAACATCGAATATATCGGAAATTTTAAACTTAATAATAAAGCAGCATAGATTTTCAATTATATTTAAGAAGAGATTTGAGTAATAGAATTAAATAATAATAGTTCGTTGATATAATACTTAAGTAATACATCAATATTTTGTATCATTGTAATCATTGATACTATGCAAACTATGTTTGAATGAGTATTTCAAATAAATTCAAGAATACGGGTAAAAAAAAACTTCACAGTTAATTATTATTTGTATTAAATGTAAAACGTTGTTCTAAGAGATAAAGTGAGTTAAATATAAATGTATAAAGTTTTTACTAAATGAAAATACCAAAATTTATGAAATGTTAAGAATGTAATCAATAAAACTTATTATATTATACAAATTCCAAGTGTTTTCAGAACTTTTTATCTTGTTGGTCATGTTATTTTAGAAATAGTACTGATGATTTGAGAAACAAAATTCTCCACTGTCGGGATTATTGTAGTCGTGATTTTTTTATTAAATATCGGGAATTTGATTGTCTGGATTTCGCTATAAACTCAGAAAAACTGTATGCAAATATTATCTTAGTTAAGTGTATTTGTAATGTAAAAAAATAATATAATTTAAGTAATATTTTTTAGATTATCAAAATAAAATTCAAAATTGTAAATTTTAATTCCATTATTTTTTATACAATTATTATTTGTAATTTTATTAATGGTTCTAACGCATATAATAGGAGAAACAGTATCAATTAATAATTTTATTCTTATGCCACAATTATCAAGTAAATAAAATTAGAAATTATGACTTGAAAGTACACTAGTAAGAGCAAATTATTAAAATCCTAACTATCGGGATTTACAATCCCGAGATTATAAGGAACAGAATATTAAATTGAAAAAATATCAATAATCTTAAATATTAAAACAAAATTTAAAAAAATCTGATCAACATATAAACTTTAATTTTATTTCATTGAGAGTTGATATTTATGTTTCTTCTAAATTCTTTAATGTTAGTGAGCACTTCTAACTTATTTCGTAGTTTTATTGTCAGTAGTTGTTTTTCTTTTCTTAAACATATTGAATCAAAATTAACGCCATTGAAAATATATTGGCTTGTTGAATGGGAACCTCGTCAAGTTCTGATTTCGATTTATTTGATACCACACACATATATATTTTTTTTATAATATAAATATAATTAATTTCACAAATTAAGTCTATTTGTTAGCGGTCTGCGTACCGGCGCAACAAACAGTTACTAATCTACTCCACATAGTTATTAATAACGATCTATTCACTGAAGGATCTTTACAAATCTCTGCCTGTGCCATTATTTGTTTCTGTAAACTTTCTGTAATTTATAACGAATTCTCTCCATTGTTCTATGAACCGTGCGGTAGGCAACGAGAGACTCAGAAATATTATAACACTTTTTCATTCATCATTCAATAAGCGATAAATAAATCACGAGCGATTCTCATTTTTTTTTTCATATTTTTCTTGTGTCGGTTACGTACGATCTCCGCTTTTAAATGTTAATTGTTATTGTGTACCTTCGGTTTTGATTTATATATTTCCAAGCGATTCGACGGCTAGAAATGAGTTTGCAAATGGTATTGGAAATATAACATATTATGAATTATTATTTCTAATAACACAAGAAGGACATTTGCTTAATGGCAATTTTGTTTTACTTTATTTTATTTTCTACTAATATATACAGGTTCAAAATAAACGTTTAAGCGGCAAACATATATAGGTTGGTGTAATTAATAAATATAAAATAATTAGAGATAATAATTTCTATAATTAATTTAATTCAATTTCTTTAATAACATTAGAATTAAACGAGGCATCGCTATCCTTTCATCTGCTATGCACATTGAACAACAAAACTGTAAAGAATTACTGTTTTGCCATTTTATTTATTTTTTCATAAATGGTTTTGATAGTCTTTTTATTTCTATGGAAATTGATAAATTATGTAAAGTTTTTTTTGTATTAACATATCAGACAATTAATAAATACATTAAAAGTAAGAATATTTTCGCGAACACTGCTACCAGGTATGTAAATATGGAAATAGAATTTACTCATAAATTTACCCCAAGCTGTAATTGTACCTAGTTACCGTGAAACCGCGTCAGTGGCACCATTTCCTTGTTAACATCATACAACGATTTTCAACGCACAACGTTGATATGTCGAATTTTGTGCCTAGAATTGCATCGAATGCCTGCCGAAGCTTACCAATGCTCACCGTAGCTTTTAGTAAATCACATTGCTTTAAAAATTCAAAAGTGAAAATTTTGATATGGGAAGCGAAGAAGACCATCAAAAAAGTTTGAAGACAATGATTTGCTATTATGAGCTGCTAAAACCTGGCGAAATCGATAATATTGTACGCAACCGACAAAGTAGACGATCGATTTGCGTGAAAAACGATCAGAATATTAAAAAAGTGATTTTGCTTCATGATAATGCACCAGCAAGAAAATCGATTGAGGTGTTTAGTTGGGAAATACTTTCACATGCGGTTTACTCATCAGACTCCATGGCTCCATATGATTATTACTTATTTGCATTACTACTTTTGATGGGACATGGCACTTGCTGAACAGCACTTCACTTCTTACGAAAATTACTCGATGACTGGTATGCATATACCATATACTGGATACATATATGCAGTATTTCGTTTGACGAGCAAAACAATTTGTAATAAAAATGATGTTTAACGAGCGACTTTTCGCACAACGAGTAAGGAGGAGAAGACTAATCGCGGATTTTGCGCCTGCTACATCATTTTCCAAACATGTATTCAGATATATTATGTATGTTTGTGTGCAAAGTTTAAAATCCCTGATGATTCACTTTCCTTAATAATGTATATATAATCTTCTTTGAATATACACGTTACACATAATTTTTCTTGAGTATTTTTTTTTGCTATGGAACGCATTATCGTATATTACATTAAGACAATTTTTAATTATCATTTTAAATAAAACAGCTTATTGTGTAAGCTGTATTTATTTTTAGTAACAAAAAATACATGACTATGTTTATTTATATGTAATTTACGGTGTTTCTTCGTTATGTGATTATATATAGGTTATAATATTAAAATGAGATTGTATCTTGTGGCGATAACGAAATCTCCTTCCTGCCGTTTACCTCTTAATTGGGTATTATATACCGCTTTGTCTAAATGGTGCTCGTAATAAATCATCGTTCGACCCGATCAGAAACTTAATATTGTATCTGGTAGATTAATAAGATGAGAGATTATTAATGCACGCTCTTCTCCATCGCTGATGCCCATCGTATGACTCTGCTACTTTTCCCATTGCCATATTAAGAAGACAGTAGCATAGCACTGTCAAATTAAATATGAAATACTTCTCTGTAATTACTTTTAAATAAAACCAAAAAAAAATAAATATTATATGAGAAAATGTAAAATTAATGAAGATAATTTCGTGGGAGATTTTTTTTTGTTTGTTTTATAATCATTAAAATTTATTTTTAGGAAACGCAATTTGAAAAAAAATATACTTATTTTTATAACTTATCAAATATTATATGAGACAGTTATTGATATAGTTTATCGGTTTGTCGGTTTTTAAAATCAGCTTTTTGGAGAATTTATGTAATTTGAATACCATGTTTTTCCAACTAAAAAAAAATTTTGAGCCTAGACTTAAAATATAAAAATTAATGAATTATTTTAATTATTTCATTAAAAACATAAAAGTGTTGACACAAAATCGACTCTGTTACATAAAATGAAAACTGAAAACAGTTCTTAGGTTTTAGTTTAGTAAGGTTTTCAGTTAATTTACAAAATTCATACAACATTTAGACATATACGTCTAGTTTATTTCTTTCAATAGCTTAATTAAGTTTTTGGACCACTATTTAAAGCAAGCTTGAAAATAAATCAATTAATAAATATCTTCAATAACCTGAAGATTTGAATTTAGAGGGTACAGATAAAATAACGTCATTTGCAATAGATCAGTGTGAGCAATAGAACATAAGTGTTAAAAATCTCTTTCCCTATTTTGTTTTGTGAAATATTGTCGTTTTTTGTATAAACTTGCTTGTAGGCAATAAATTATTATTTTCTTCTTTCGTCAATCTTATTAGATTATTGATTAATTTAGATAAAACGTGATTACATAATATAAATTGCATCATTAGGTGATATATAAATAATTGCATTTATAAAAGTTTGAATATGATAATTAATCATGTTTGGCAAATGAAAATGATTCCGTCACTTTCGATACTTGATGTTCCGTAACTTAGTTAAATTATTCAATGCTGATGCATCGATTTATTATTCCTTAATTATGCTTTCTTCATCCTTACATTCATCTTGAGTCAAATCATTTTTTTAAATATCTTGATATCTTTTAGAATATCCGATATCAAATAATTTGTAAAATGTTTGTTATATATTAGATTTGAGGAGTACATTATTATTTTTTTATTATTTAACACTTTCCCTTATAGCTTATTATATTCTTTTTTAAATTTTTATTATAAAACAAAGAAAATAATAATAAGCTTTAATTCTGGCTAAAGATGAATGAAAATAAACAATATTACAAAATTGATATATAATTTTAAAAAACAGGTTGCTCGTTATGATCAAAAGATTGACCACATTCGACATAGAATGACATAAAACAATTTAATTGACTTGGCAGAAATTTAAATATTCCCTACCTACTGAATATTTATATTATTATAAATAAAAATAATTATATTTAAATGAAGATATCGAAATACTTGGTAGCATTGGTCGGCTTCTATTTGTTCGGATTCACTATAGTACGGTTAGAAAATTTTAATTGAACAAAATAAAAATAAATTTAAAAATAAAATGTGCAGCAAATTATACCTAAATTATCATTTATTTTAATTGATGGAACCGATAACTGGACTGTGCGAGGCAGAGCTGTATTTTTTAAAAACTAAATGAATTAATAATTAGTATCACAATTTAATGAAAATTATTGTTTATATCGATAATCCATTTTCAAATATAACATAACATTTTAAATAAAATCAGAAAATGAATAGAACACTTCATAGACAGTCATAACACTATTTAAAATTCAAATTGCTACAATTATTTTTTATTTTTTCTGATTATTAAAGCGTAATTTTTGAAAATTAAATAGGATTGTGGAATGTCATAATTCGTACTTCCTGCAGTCTTAGACCAGTGGTATGGTGGAATCAAGATGTTCTTAATGCAAATTTTTGGAAGAAGGATAATTTCGCTAAATTCAGAAAACAATTGTCCGTCACGCTCACCTGACTTAATTGCTCAAGACTTATTCCTGTGGGGGTATTTTAAAGATAGAATATATCGTAACAATCCTTAAACCATTCAGCAATTGTATGCTAACACCCGTGAAGAAATTGAAGAAAGAAATCAAGAAGGAGTGAAGAATCAGTGTGAAGAACAAAATGGTGTTTTTTTTCAAGAAATGTGTTTTCAGTTTATGAAAGAATAAATTTACATTATTAAGAAATAAACAAGTTATCCATTTTAAAATGGCGTTGTAACTTTTAAGACACCTTGTATAAAAAATAAACTTTTAATCATATTCTTCGAATTAGCCAAAAATGCATTAATAGAAATAATTATTAGGATTTACTTATTTAAAATATCATCATTATCATATAAATATAACTGAGGCCAATAGATATTCAAAGATTTAAACCTACTGATTTATTGTATAATAATTATAGAGGTTCGGACGGAAAGCCGTTTTGGTTAATAACCTTTTGCAATAGTTTTTTTTTCTGAAAAAATATGAATTATTACTACTGCTGAAACTTTAGTGTGAGTTTAGTCGATTCCGTCAATATCGCAGACTTTTTGAAGCTGGATGAACTATTTACATACAAAAATAAACCGCACAGAAGAAGATTTGAATGTATAAAGAAAAAAAAGATAAATTTTAGTATGAAAAAAATAGTTTTTCAAGTAAAACTGGACTAATCGAAGTATCATTATTGGAGTTATAGCTGTATGTATTTATTATTATTGGAATAAAGGTTATTATTATATAATTATTTATAAATTTATAAAATTACGCAAAAAAAATAATATATTATTCTAAATTTAATTATGAAGTTTATTGTGGCTAAGAACATTATAAATAATATTTTTCTTGGTATGAATCGAATTGTGAATGAATCGTACATTTTTGTTTGGTTTGCAGTCGGCCGTGCCTGCATGACAATTGTGTTATTGAATTTATCCATTTGTTTCACAGTTTGTAACGTTGTTGCTCAGAATAAATGTACATATACCATTATTATAGATTATGTGTACAAGTTTCACGTAATGTTTCAACTCTGCTGTTCGCAGTGTTCGCCAAAAAACAAGTCCATACGCATTGGATGTCTGCATGCATGCATCTGTCGGTGGAACGTTATGCATTGAAATAGTTTAAATAATTCCTGTTGGAAGGTATTAACAATAAATATGAAAATATTTAGTAGGAATGCGTTTTCGAGGCGTGTGGATCAGCGGGCTATCGTTGCGGCCACGATGTTTTACACCTACAGAACAATAAAATCCAATCCAATAAAACTGGAAGAGTGACGATATAATAGCATCGTATCACAACATCCCGGTATTTTCCCCCGTCCACTTGTGTAGTAGGAACGTATGTATATAGGAAGATGTGTGCACATGCAACCGACTGTTGGAGAACACCTAGAGTGTCGTCGCACACCACCCGCTATCATTTGGGAAGGAAAACAAAAAGATGAAAAGCAGCAAAAGCAAATATAAAACAAAATAATAGAGACAGTTTATAACTGGCCGCTGTCCATATACACTTTTATACTAATATTTATTGATGTGGCGTAATTGAAAACGTCCCAGTCAGATATAAAAGCATATTTATTACGCTTATTTAATAATACCTTTTTTATCTTGCATAAAATTGTCCAAAAGTTTGTTTTTTCGTAACTTTACTTTTATAAATAACATAACTAAATTAAACTAATCATATAATCATATAAGGATATGAAAATATAACCTATTATTTTAGAATAAAATAAAAAATATTCTCTGGGTCTCAAATTATAGTATACATTACATACTATTATTGTGTTTTATTTAACCTTTACTTGCTGACGGTACGTATAAGTACCGGCACATTTATGTAACTATATAAATTATAAAATATGTAGGATTTAATAAACTTAATTAATTTTATAAACATTATATAGTTTACATATTAGCGGAGACCGGTATGTGCTTTAGCCTCTTACAGCCTTCAGAAGTTTGTTATAAATTATAAAGAGACATAAAACACACCTAAATATTTGTTGGTCCTTAATGTATAAAAAAATGATTTGTTTTGCAATTGGAAACACCAAGTGGGTATAAACCTTCATTCGAATAATACTTGTCACTTCTGTATAGGTTGTTTTCAAATAAGTTTATAAAATCATATTATTACTAAATATATATGAAAATTGATCCATTTGTGTATTCTAAATCACTATAATTCATTTATTATACGACTTAAGGTTAAAATAGCCTGAATTAATAAAAAAATCCTCATATTTTTTTCATTGAAAATATTGCTGAAATTTGATAAAAATTTAAAGGCAATTTAATTTTAACATATTTTAATATTTTTTATATTTTAAATATGTTCAGTTAACAAGGGGTTAATTGTTACTCTGAATATTGTCAAAAATTATTGGAAATTAAATGACACTTATTGTGTTTTAGACAAGGAAAATATAAAGCATAAATTACTAGATAGAACCAGCACAAGAAGTTAAAATTGAGAAGAATAACAATTCCATTTACGCAAAAATATAACAATAGAAATTAGTAAATAGTAAACTTCCTATCTGTGTTGCAATTTTGTCTTTGGAAATATATACAGTGGAACCTGGCTTAACGAGCAATATTAAGTGTAAGAAGAATGTGTCGCTTAACGAGCGACGTTTTGCATTATCGCGAAATCGTATTTTATATGGGGAATACTATTTCACTATACGAGTAAAAATTCTGGCATTTTGGAACGGTTTATGCTCGATAAGCGAGGTTCCACTGTATACACAATACATGTATGTATTCAGGAAATGCCAAATTAATATGAGCCGATCAAAGTTCATTATTAAAGTTAATATGCCAATGAGGCAAACTCAAAGCGATATCCTTCTATCAACAATATAAATGAAACATGAAAAGACAATATAGGACAAACTGTGAATAAATAAAATAACATTTAAACAAAACTGTATTATAATATATAAGTTATAAGAAAACTTATTTGGAGTTGATGCAATGATTGTAAGCACGCAATGGAATATTACCAATAATAAACTGCCAAGAACTTTTATTTAAAAGGAAACGCAAATTGTGGCTGACTCACATACACATGCATTAATAGCAAAGATCAATAAATTGGAATAATTTTATTTTTATGTATATTTGAGTATGACATAACTAAAATATATAAATGTCTACTAGAATAACTAATAAAAAATTCATACATTGACAAACAAGAATTTCAAAATACTTTATTTATAAAATGGGGAAAGTCCATTTTTAAAAAAAAAATGAAGATAATAATAATTATATATAAAACTTAATATAATCTTTTTATCGGTAAACAATTTATAGTAAACAAAAATAGATTCCCAAATAATTGGGAGATGGAAGTTTTAGCTATTGGTATTGTAAATATGTTTATTTAGAAAGTTGTGCAAGTCCATCTTAAGTTTAAATTATTTTTAACCGAATACATTACGGCAGAATTTAGAATAATAATAAGTATATTAAGTGTTTTTATAATAGTAGCACTTGCACATTTTAGTAATATTGGATTAGATGCAACATACAAAATGTTATACAAATCTTATCGATAAAGACCAACTAATTTCGAAAATCTTAAATCCTAAGTAAAATTCATTACATAATCCTTATGTATAAAGTATACGAATATGTAAAATTTTATTGAAATTCTTAATATTTTCATTGTAATATTTAAAAACTGTTTCATTCACTTTTTATCAAATGAATCATATACAATTGAATACTATTTTGTTTTATTATTTAAAAAAAACGCTGATTCAACTGAAACTAATGATTACAATAATTTATTGATTTTGAATGTGAGGCAAGTTCATTCAGGTATAATAAAACCTTTTAGCCAGCACTATAAACACTATTGAATTAATAATTTTGAATTATAAGTTTTATTTGAACAATATTTTTAAATTTATTAAAATGCGAATCGTTAAATATCTTGTAATAAAAAAAAATAACTTTGAAAATAATACATATATTTACATATATGTAAAAAGTAAAAATTATATATTGAAGATCATTCATATTAACATATGAAATTATAAAAAAAAAATATTACCGCATTACATATAAGTCGCTTGTATATTTCGTATTTTGGTGTATCTGTATTCATGTTTTATAATAAAGTTTATTTGATTTTTTTATAATAATATATTTATTAACTTTATTATTTGTAAATAAGGGTGCTTTACAATTGCTTACAAAGATAGATTCTTCATATAAAAACATTTATTTTAAGTATTTATTTATTTTCTGAAATTAGACAGAATAATATGTTAATATCACATAATATAATGGGGCAGAAAAACCTATGGTCAATAGTTCTTTATAAACATCATAATATATAGTTTCCTATCTTTTTAATGGTAAACTTTATTTATTTAATATATCCAATCTAAATATAATTAATCTGCAATATGTTATACTTGATATAAATATTGATTAATATTCATAGAAAAGACGTCACTCGAGGTGTAAGATGTCTTTTTTGGTTCATAATAAATAACATTTAACGATTATCACAATATATGGTTCGTTGTATAGAAATATGTAATTAAATTTTATATTTCTCGATAAACTCATAAAACAGTAACACTGTTGAAAGAGAAATCGCAGGGTGAGAATGGCAAAATGGGATACATAAATCGATCGTAGTATGGGCAATGGCAGGCTGCAAAAAATGGGTTCAATTAATGAGCGGATCATTAATAAAACGAGAAAAAAAAGCAGAGAATCTCGCATCATCGTTTGGCGGAACGGCTCCGGGTGATTTTAATAAATTAGTGATTTCAGATGATCGGCGCGAGGGGGAGGGCACATCTTCGGCTTCTCCTTTCTTGTTCTTTTTTTGTTCATTCTCTTCCTCAAAAAGAAACTCAGACCCAATAATAAAATAAAATAATAAGTGGATGCGTGCGTTTATTTAAAAGGTATGTTAAGGTGATAGAGAGCAATGTCAGCATGGTGCCATGGGGTACAATTAGTACCGATACAAGTAATTATCAGGCGGCAGGTGAATAATGATGCACCCCTCTGGGAGTTCGGCCCGCTCAGCATCATCGCTATCTTATTAGTGAAGAACTTATGGACCATAGATACATAAATATAGATTTATAACATTAACAAACACACACACGTTCACCGAGAAAACGGACAACAAATATATGACGAGGCCACAGATTGTTCCACTTATTAATGATTTTTTTCTTATTTCTTTCACGTATTTGAAATAAAAAATTGCAGAACTAATTTGGACCGTTTCAAACGTGGAGAAATTAATTTAAATAAAACACTAGACTAAACAAATTAACCATTAAAAATTTGATTTATTACCGGAAATTCAAACCAATATGTTAGAATTAAGCATGTATTTATTACTTAATAACCGTTCAAAACATACCCAATTCTAACCTATTTTTTCAATGAATTAGAAACAAATTCTAGTATTAGAAACGAACACTATTTCTTTGTTTATTTTATATCACATTATCACCTACATTAATTATAAATAATAGACTGCTATTTTGTACAGATAGCATAAGGTTTTCATACCTTATATCAGGGTTTCCCAAACTATGTTCCGCGGAACACCGGTTCCGTGAAAAGTTAATAGATGTTCTGTGAAAACTTAAAATGAAATAATTACTAAATAAATAATAAATGTTTTTTAAAATTTTGTTCATTATGTGATTCTATAAAATAAACAAGGCGTTCCGTGAAAATTTCAGGATTTACGAAATATTCTGTTACAGGAAACCCTGCCTCATATAATGTTGTCTCTAATAACGAAACTTCTATTTATAAAAGTTCAAACCCCATATAACATACAAAAATATTTCAATATGAGGCCAATGCCCGACAAAATATGTTCAGAAGTTGTACTAAAGGAATTAAATAACATCCATTAGATATGAAGTTATCCAGATGACTCAATTAATAGGTTTCGAAAATAACGATGTAGATGATTTTAGAAATTTAGAAAACAATAGATTATTTTCACTTTGTATATAAGTCTGTTAATTAATAAAACTTTTTTTTTGTTTGCAAAAAAAGGTTTTTAATTTTTCTATGAAGGAACGTATCTCCTTTCTCACAAAGAAATGTTGTGGAATGCATCATATTCGTTAATCGAGTTATGATTTTACTATATAGATGTTGTTGTTGGTGTAACTTATAATATGATCTAACATGCTGAAATCTATTTTATGGGAACTAGATAATTTCCGACACAGCCAACAAATATGACAATTAACATAGAAAACAAAGTTTATTTCGAAACAAATCAAAACATTGATCAAATGTTTTATTTAAATCTACAGTTAACATTCAAAACGAGGACATTTTTATTTTTTTTTTATATTGGAAAATGGTTGAAATTGCAAATATTATAATGAATTTTGCCTCTAAAGTGAATTCTTCAATTTAATTTATAATTAAATCCAATTTTTACTTTAACATATTTGATTCTATTTACATTTAACTGATTTAACTGATAAAATAATTTCACCAGCGGTGGTTCAAAGTTTAGGAAACACTGAATTCTGATTATTCTTCGAAGTGTTTTCAATGTTCATGACTAAATAATAATCAAATTTAAGTTTAAATAAACTAACAGCATGTTTAATATTAAAATAAAGTGACTCTTTTGTAATTAGATATTTGTTTAATAATTTATTTTAATATACAAATAATATATAAATGATATAATATTTATATATTATATGATTATTAATAATTAATAAATTACCATATATTTTGTAATCATTTCAGATTTAGTTTTAAGAAAGGTTACATACCATATGGGAGGCATAAAGAAATCACATTACGATGTTCAGCTATAATTTTATGATTTATGTTATTAATAAAGGCCGTTACCTAAATTTAACAGATTTTCGACAGGTGTTGCATAGAAAATAAGTCGGCTATTCCATTTACTTTTCAATTATATTTTCCACTTTATTTGTAAATAACAATTGGTATCCGTATTAACTATAAAGCAGAGTAAAACAATATTTTTATAGAGAGATATATGTAGAAATTATACAATTTAATTATATAATTTAATTTATATACAAAATGAAATAAGGAAAAACAACGCATAAAATTTATTAAATTTCGGTTTAAAGTAATTTATTTTTAGAGATTAGATTATAAAAGTTGCATTAATATATTCGAAAATTAATAATATTTATATATTGAAATAATAACCTCTCTTGTGCAGTGTTTGTTGTTCTTCACGTTCTCTCCATTCTGTAATTGACTATGGAAGAGTGTTGAGGTGCTATTACCGTGCTAAGGGGTGCATGTCAAAGTGATCCATACATTTCCACTCTCGGCATTGTTGGCCTGTGTAAACACTGTGATTTATATATTTAGTGGATCGGTAATTATATTTTAACGGGATCGAAATAAGCACATGCATAGACGTAAATATAAACTGGGCGCTTTCATAATGAGTGTAATATTGAAATCGATTAGGGCCAAATTGCCTCGTTTCGAGCACAAAACAAGAGTGTGCATTCAAGAACAATCAACAAAAGAAACAAATAAAGAGAAGAACAGAAACCGTACAAAAGGAGGAACGAGACGCCGAGAAAAATAAAACGATTACAGACGCAGATATACACACCACAAATCGGATTGGAAGAGTTTGTAACACGTCCAACAGTTTACTCATAATGTTTGTTTTATTGCTTCACCTCTAAACTACATCAATTTAAAAAAATCCATCGTAGTCAAATATACATCTCTTGTGTGTTTTCTATAGGTAATAAGCATGTTTGAATATCGAACGTTGATTTATACACGTTACATTACTCTCTATATATATATATATATATATATACTATATATTGGACTTAATGAACACGTCACGTAAACAGCAATAGTCTTGTACTGAATTTCCTGTACATCTTATTTCATATTTATATATTCGATTATAGAAATGTGGATAATTTCGAAAATAGCTAGAAATTACTGTTAAATTTACCTAAATCAATAAGGAAATGCGAATGTATTATTATCGATATATTTTATAAACGTAATGATTGAATTCATCAATCTCTATTAAAACAATACAATCATTCCTCGGTTAAAGTTACCTCTGATAACGAAGTCCACACTTTCAAGCAAAAAATATTATTCATTTCTAAGGTAATCTAGATGATTCAATCAATAGATTTCGAATGACGTTAAAAAGGATGTTAAAAATTTGTTGAATACATGAGATAAAGGTTCTTCAGTGAAGGATTTACAAAACCTTGTTAGCAACAAAGACAAAAAAATGAAGCCGAAATTAAATAAGTTCCTGTAGAAAAATTGTTAACAATCAAAGATTTAAAAAGATGTTTTCAATGTTCATGACTAAATAATAGTCAAATTTAAGTTTAAATAAACTAACAGCATGTTTAATATTAAAATAAAGTGACTCTTTTGTAATTAGATATTTACAAAACCTTGTTAGCAACAAAGACAAAAAATGAAGCCGAAATTAAATAAGTTCCTGTAGAAAAATTGTTAACAATCAAAGATTTAAAAAGATGTTTCTGGTGAAAATAATGATGATTTAGAAAGAAGTGTGCGATCAGTGTTAAATGCAATATTAATAAAAATAAAAAGTGTCTCATTCTGGCCATAGCAAGCTTACTTAAAAAAACATATGCTAGTAATATAGTGAAGCACATCCTAATCAAGGTATGACTATATATCTTATTTAAGTAAGAAGCATTTCATGAGATAATTTAACGGAAGTAGTCAATGGTTACTTACTTAACGGAGTTACTGATCTTTATCCGAGTGATATGGGTGATTATATCATAATATCTCTATTGAAGCGGCCCATTGAACAATTCTAATTTCCTATTGTTTGACGTGTATAATTTTCTATTTTCTTTTAGATCATATACATTAGGCTCGTCTACTACGTACTTGTTTGCTGTGAACACTGAACTTTCAATATTCATTTGAAGGTCAGAAATTTCAATATCGGAAATTCCTGATATTTATAAAAATAAATGCACATTGTTAAAATAATTCCGTATTAAAATTTATTATTAAAGGAAAAACTGTCAGAAAGACCTATGGTTTTAATTAATAAACCAAGGACTAAAATCTTAAATGCATCTGTTAATATAAAATTATTGTTTTATAATTAATTAAATATTTTAAAAAATAAATCCATAACTATGGCGATTGTGGAATTGTAGCGAAATATTTTAATTATGACTTTGGTCTTTCTTCTATCCAATATAATAAATTAAAAATTACATTATGTACAAACGATATATTAATTTTTGAATTTATGTACACACTTAAACTGTGCGGTCACCTGGAAATTATTAAAGAGCAACTAAAAGTAATTGAACATACATCTTCTTCTATCTAAATATGAAGATATACTAAAAGTATATATGAATAGATTGAACAATACATTTAGTACAATCTATTTCAACACCAAGAAGACTTCTTTTATTATATTTAATAATATCTAAACACAAATAAATGTTTTAAAAAAAATACAATGTTGCTTTGCTAACCAGAACTCATTGCAAAATTAAATACTTATAGAACACTCATTCCCCTCAGGATAGACTTCCAAAGTCTGTCAAAAGGCTTAAGTTTGACAATATATTTTCAGAGAGCATACCTGACTATTTCGAGAAAGTTTTTGATAACTTTCCTAGTGGAAAGGGGTTTCATCGCGGATGCCAATGTCCTTTCAATAAAAAGAAACAGATTGGAAATTACTCGCCTATGAGATTAAAACCATCTACAATAAGGAGCGACAAAGTGGTTGATATAAATAACTTTGTTGAAGATCGATTCGATTGACGATTCTAGTTGGCGGACTTATTTTCAAAATTTTATAACGAGCACCTCGCATAACGAGCATTTTGCTTAACGAGCAAAATGACATAACGAGTGACGATAAGAAGAGAAGAGGATTGCGCACCTGCTACATCATTTTTAAAACTTCAGTACATTATGTGTATTTTTGAATATGATACTATACGAGTAAAAATACGGAAATTTTGGAACATTAAGCGAGATTCCACTATATCATGATTATTCAAGATCGGATGATTCTTTAAAACTTCCAAGAAAAAAGACTTATTTAAATTAAAATTATTGCACTTGTCCTATTATTACTACGTCATAGTCGACGGTCAAAGAAGTTTGCTGACACCTGATCTTCATGCACCAGATTATCACATGTTATAATTAGATGTAACTGTGTAACTGGAGAATTATATAAAAAAAATATATCTGCTACTAGAGGAAGAAAGGGTATTGTATTCCACAGCTGTTATAGTATACTCACTATATTAGTATACAGGTATAATGTGTATTAAAAAAATCGGGCATGTGTTTGTTTCAGTGTGAGCTTTGATTTTTTTCTGTTATCTTTTTTGTGTTAGCTTTAAACCGTTGAATCAATAAACGGATAGTTTATTACAAAATAAAATCCAAAGCGCTCGGGGGGCGCATAATATTTTCGCAGCATGGCGCTTTCAATTCAATTCCCTTCGGGCAGGGCAGATCAGAGCAGAGCAGAATGTAGTATGAAGATAAAAGAGGAAAGGATAGAATGGGCATCATCCATGCCTTTCTCGGTGTTTTCCCCCCGCGAAGACCGACCGACAATATAAACTATTTAAACACGCCGCCTTACCAAAAAGAGCTCACGATCTTTGGCTCGTAAAGATGAAGAAAAGAGAAAAAAGATGAAATTAAATTCCCAATGCCACCTTTCGCTCAGCATGCCCCCCTGTGTTCGACTTTTGTGTTGTTTCGCCGACCGCTTTTGTCCATCCAATGCTATGTTATGTTATGTATTATCATCCTGCGCGCACGGCCGATTTGGCGTTTATGCAAATAGTCCGTGCAGTTTAATTTTGCGAAATTATCGAACGGGTACCTGTCAAAATAATTTTATTGTAACTGCTTTAGGGGGATGACATTATTTGACGTCCCGAAAAAGGACCTTTATTGCCGCTCAACTTTTGTTATTTGTTGAACACTTTCGATCGTGAACTTCATTTTATGGGCAATATTTTCATATTGTAATTGTTTTAAGGTATACTTAAGGTGATCTTTTTATGATATTTTATGTTTCACGTCTATGTAAAATTCATTTAATATATTGATTATTTAGTACCCATTTGCGGAAACAGTCAATAATTCTCACATCTTAATTTAATAAATTTGATAAGGCAGAAAGACATGCGGTCAACAGCATAATGTAATCGTTTATATTCTTTTTTTTATATTTCGAGCGCGGTGCTCAAAATGCAGAAAATGATCTTTAAATCAATTATATATGAATTTAATATATTTGGTAAATATTTCTACAATATTTAAAATTATAATATAATTAAACTAATTAAAAACGATTAATCAGAAAATATAAATTAGTTTGATTTTTATTATTTTCATTAAGTTTCTAATGTTCATATAATTGTATTTTATTCATATGATTTGTTTTGTTTCCATTATATAGATATAGTATAAAAATCAAAATATTGCAATAATATAAACATATACAAATATTTCATGTTTACTACATTCCATTGATTGACAAATTATATTTGTAGCATTTAGTCAGAAATAAGTAATAAACATTCTACAGTCTTAACCACGTTATATTTTATTATATATCATGATACAAATATACAAGATACACCTACCGCATATTGATGGTCGCCAGACCACAAATGAGAATAGTGGGATGTAAACAATTCTATTGGTTAAAAAATAAAATATTGAAATATATCCTATTCAGAACAGAAGCTTTATGTTACTTAATGTTTGTCAATTTGACAATACGGTTACCAAACCGCCATGTGCTAAAAAGGACAGACTGTAGGCTATATCATGATTATATATTTCATTCAACTATTTAAATTATATCCGATTATAAAGTTAAATAGATCGGGTCAATCAAATATACGCTAGTATGGTTGCCTATCTTGTATAAGTTGGCACCGTTCCATTTACATCTATTTTTTAGTATATTAAAACGCTGATTATCCAGGCTTAACACAGCGATTTGCAAACTTTTTCGCTTTGCGAAGCTCTTAATATTAATATTCCGTGGCGTCCCAAGTCAAAACATTAGTCTATTTCAGAGCAAACTTTATGTTAATAGGATTTTTTTTCAATTTTCGTGGTTCCCTGTAGCATAGCTGCGGCACACAGTTTGGGAACCCTGGTTAACAGGACGCGTAGTGTTTACTTAGTTTAAAATCTAAACAATATATTTGGCTCTGCAAATCTGCCGTTTAGTAAATAATTTTGCAAAAAGAAAACAATAAAATATTACGTTACCTTTTAAAATGATTAAACATGTGTTTTTCTTTATCAATTATCAATTGCCTTTAAAACAAATAAAAGCGATGCTTGCATTATTCGTGTTTTAACGTTCCCGAATTACCACTATACACTAGGAAATTTTACATAACTTCTGGTTTTTTATTTTCATAGTTATATTGCAATATAACTGGTTTGGTTTGTAATTTTGTTGGTCAAATGAATAAAAAAAAGGGCTTAGTAATTTAATTTATATAATATAAACATTATTAATTTTAAAATAATCAAATTCAATGATATTGAATAAAACAATTAGTTATCATAATCAAGAATGGAAGTTTGTGACATGTAAAAATTTTAGATCAATTTTTCTATAAATTATATAATAATAATATACAAAAAATAATTTATACACACTTCAATTCATTTATATTTCTTTGATATGTTTCTAAATAAATTGATAATATTTTTTTCTTTAAATATTCATTATATAACGACTTCAATGTGAATGCATTACAAATATATGCAACATTTTAAATATTGGAAAGCCTGTGTTTTTTTACGTACAATGTGGTGGTTAATATGGAGTAAATTTAGGAAGCCATCAAAAATGTGATTAATATAATCAACATAAAAGTAATTTTATTATCCATAATAAGCGTGTTCTCTTAATGGAGAATCATTTAAGGATTGCTCTTGCAAATTGCCCAGCAAGATTGGCGGAGAGGTAGATCGTGCGTGGTGTGTGCAGAAGAGGAAAAAAAGCGGGGAAGGCCAATTTGAACAATATAATATCGATTTAGATATTTTATGCTTCTTAATAAACCAATTACCGGCGAGGCGTCGGAGCTGAAGCTATTACCAACAGAAACGGTCATTTCCAACGTTAACTCGCAGTGGCATTATGTCCATATAATTTTCATTCAAATCATTAACCGCAACAAGTGAAACACACAGATGATGTAAACAGGGTGCAGGGAGAATGGAGAGTGAGTGCTTCACGAGGGAAACGGATTTTTGTTTTGTTTCTCGATCTCTCTTTTGTTTATATTTGATGTAGTTTATGAATTTATGATGATTGATAATGCGGCAGCTAATAAAACTGGTGAGTTAGCGTGGTGGGTCCTTCGGGGCCGGATGACCTCTCATGTTAATATTAATTGAAAGTGCCAATCATAGTAATGAAGCGGGACCCCGTGCAAGACGCAACAGCGGTGAGGAAGAGTGAAGAGAGGAGACGGGACGGCAGGAAAGAGATATAGGTAGATGATATGGAAGGTAGAGAGAAGCGAGGTTCTCTGCTCCTCTTCGGAACTCTCAGAACTGTGCAGACCAATTATACCCGGGTTAAATGGTTCAACAACGATGGACACACACTTGAGGTCCGTTTAACACACAAAAACCGACACCTCACTAAATATATTACCCACCCATATAAAAACCAACAGCACTAATTTATATGCACTCTCGTTTTATTGCGTGGCACGACAGAACGAAAAACACAATGCAACGACTGCAGGTTGGAAGTCGCATTATAAACTTTTACAGTTTATACAACACTCGTGGTTTACAATCCGTATGTGTTTTGAAAAAATTAGCGCTATAATCTTGTTTGCTTACGCACTATATTTATAATCCTATTGTTTATTTCCATTATTATGTGTATGCTAGTTTCCATTGGAATACGTTTGTTACGAAATCTTATCATTGCATTTTATGAGATCTCTTCAAAATAAATTACATGTATTTCCTATTTTTAATCATATGATTCATTTGCTTACATCAAATAAAACTAATCATTGAGTTTTGATAAACACAAGATAAGCACAGGTAGCAAATAATGAAGTGTTGTATGTCACACCACTTCATTTATCTTCATTTCAAAAACAGCTTTCATAAATTTGTTGCAAACCATAAATATGTTGCAAATAAATTTAAATTAGGTATGTTTATAAACAAACTGAATACTATAGTATAGGTTAGATTAGATAACTTAAGTATTCATGTTCATAAATTACAAGTAGATAGTATTGTCACAGTTTCAAAAACAATTAAAAGCTAGAAAACATTTGATGTACAAAATAATTATAACAAAAAAATAATTGTAAACTTGCTTACATGATAACTAATACAATAGATCATCGGTTCCCAACTAATATACATTGAATATTTAGTAATTATTTCATACCAGGTTTTCATTAACTTTTCACGGAACACCAGTTTGGTTAACCCTGCAATAGACATATAAATTAAAGCAACTATAGTTTTGGTAGAATATTTAAGTATTATTATATTAATTTAGTAATCCAATTTACAATATGAAATTGTTTAATTATTATAGACGAAAAAAATAATCAAGATGATTATTAATATTTTTTTTATATTAGCATGAACAAATTGATATATCAATTATATTTCACTAAAATATTGTATAATTGATACAAACTAAATAATTAAGATCAAACAACTAATTGTTAATTAGCAGTTTACAACCAAGCAAATTAATATGAACCCCATGGATTAACACTTGTAGTGTTTTAATGCTTCAGTGAGTTTTATGCATATAAGTTTACTTGAAAAGTAAAGCAAAAATACGGGACTCAAGGGGAAATATTTAATAGCAGCTTATTACATAAATATTTGATAAATATAATTAAACACTAATATGAACCAAAAGTCTATTGGTAAATTAAATGAAAAACTATTTTCGGACAAAAAAATAGTCAACTTACATACAAAGTAAAATCAAATTTTAAAATACTAACAAAAAAAACTTTTCCAAAGAAGTTTGATAATTTTCTATTACTAGCAAGCAATAATTACCACTAAAGAAATAACCAATATATATATATATATTCTGTTTACAGAGAAGTATATGGTATCCCCTGACTTACGAATTAGTTCCGTTCCAAAGGGTTGTTCGTAAGACTAATTTGTTTGTAAGTCGGGGAAATTTTAAAAATTTCAAAATATACTTATCTTTCATCATGGTTTTTACTTTTATATATGTTAAATTCCTTATTACTGACTGCATAAATTTGTAAAAAATAGATTAAAATAAACTAAATACTTACAAATAATTTTCAATACATCACAATTACTTAATAAAAATCGAGAAAGGAAACAAATGCAATAAAACAAATTGTACATCTTTCAAAATTATTATATTTTATTAAAGAAATTATTATTTTTTGTTAATGGACAGTTAATTTTTTTATTATTATATATCTCCGGTCCGGTAGTTCGTAAGTCGGGGGATACCTGTATAATTATAATTTACATTTTGTTGAAAATTTCAGATACGAGATACATATTCTGCATATTCTTATTTCAACTGAAGCAAACTTAGTACACCTGAAAAAATTACAAGCATCTAAATCTTACACAACTTGCAGAGTAATTGTTAGGGACGTACACAAATATCTATCTGGATCTCCAATGCAAAAATGGAACGGCTATCAGGCCTATCTTGCTTCAACTCGAAATAAATATTAGTACTTTGGCTATTGTACTATGGATGCAGAGTAGAATAGCCAAAGTCATAAAAAAATCTATAGGAGTAGGTCATAGTGCTGTCATCTCTTGACATAATACAAGGTATAAATGCTTGTCAGGTTTGCCAACTTTATATTAAGTTAAATTATTATTGCAAACGTTTATTCTAAACTTCAGCATCGCAAATAATCATCAAACTTATTATAATTCATATATGGTAGTGTGTATCATAAAATCTGATACGAAAGGTGACAGGTTCAAATCTCACCGAAAGGATAGCAGAAATAAATAAGTCATAAAAAAATGTCCAAATTTGAAGAAATTCTTTTGAAATATACGTTTCACATTATTTTATGCAATGTGATCAGGTTATTAATTCATAGCTCATAAAATAAGACGTTGTTAAATTATTTTTGTCATGTATACATAAATTGGGAACTGATTTGTGTTAATTGTCTAGAAGTCAGTATAATATTTTAAAATATGTTATACTTAATAGAATAAAGAATCAGAATTGAAAGCAATAATTCTCAATTAAGGGTTTATTATTAGTAGAATATTATAGTTGTAAACAAACGTATCTTGTATGGGTTGTTTGATGCAACTACCTAAGTAGCTATTATGTAAAGTGGAAGAGAGGCAACAACAAAGCGCACAATTGGAGGAAATGAATAAACGTAATAAAGCAGAATATTTAAGCTCGAGTCGTGAACATAATTGTCGGTAATTCAGGGCGTCGGCGATTTGTCAATGGAAAATGGAGAGAGCGGGATCCGAACAATCGCACTAATTCAGCCGAGGTAACTATTTATCAGACGGTAATAAAACAGACTAACTAGCGAAGACAGCATCCACTCACGTTATGAAATATATTTACAAACGACCTAAGCATTTATTACACTTTACACTCAACCGTGAGCCATGCCCAATACATTATACACGAAACCATCATTATGAGCAAGCAGGCTATGGAATTCTGTATTATGGTGAACCGAAGCCGAAAGGGAACGGCAGGAGTCATCATGAATCTTTATTGTCGTTTGCAATTTTGGCATTTTTTTGGGAAAGCCATCGCTCCTCCGGCCAACTGCTTAATTAAAATGAAGGGCAATAAAATGAAGTAATTTTTACAATCGTTTAAATTTAATAGGTACCTCAATAAAACGTTAATTACGATGAAGGAAAGGAATCGATCGCCCAGTAAATTAATCGACCAATAAAACCGATAATCATCTCCAAAAAACCGGCGGCTCTGGTCTTCCCATCTCCATCCGCCACCAGAATCCGCCGACTTCCACTCTTGAGACATCTGTTCGTACTGTTCATTAATTAACTCTCGAACCTCGCCCTTCCGACTCGTCGTCGTTTTTTCACCACTCTCATTCATTTGCAAATTACCGCGGCGATTTCCAAAACGAGCCCAAACAATAAAAATCATAATAATTTTAATTAAAATTTATTGCGTAATCGTTACTCATTCCGCCACCCAAACGACCACTCCGTCCAGAAGAATTCTCTTGCGGACGTTCTTTAGCTTCACCAACGTTTTTATTTATTCCTGCTTAATTAAAAGCTAGTGCGATTTGCATTCATAATTATTGGATCTAAGTCTTTATTTATTAATCAACGGAATTAACGTCAAATTTTATCTTCTAATGAATGCGGGTCGATAATACTACTAGCCACGTTGCTAGTATAATGTTATAAAATATTGCATTCGCAGATATCTTCTTTAGAAGTAGCTAAGCTTGTATTATGGGAACTTTTATTATAAGTCTTACATAATTAATATAACCAAATATACAGCTTACACTAAACTATACATATTAATGACTTAATAGCATATATTAACTTATCATAGTTTCACTAAATACTATTAAAATCATTAAATTGTATTTTTGAATGCTAATAAATAGGAATATTAGGATACATACTAGTATTACATATTAGTAATCTGCATATAAAACTGTATTAATTGTGGAAGACATAAATATAAGGGGAACATGAATATGTTACGACAAAATAGAACTTTAATACGACAGGAAACCAACAGAATAATAGAGTAAAATATTTTATTAAAACCACACATCAACATAATGAATTCTGATGATTCTGTTGATGTGTTTTTAATACCAACACGTTTGGTTTATGACAATTGTGCAAGGAACCTAGAGGGATCTAAAACTTGTATGCCAGGAGTCGGCAATACAAAAAATAGCTAAATATAAGGGATTTCACATCAGTGATATTCCAGAAAGTTAAATAGCAGTAAATTGAAATTGGGTTATTCCCATTTTTAGTCTTTACGTTACACAATAATATGAATATGTACCTTCTTGTGAGAAGATTAGATATAATATCCAATCGTATTGTAAATTTTAGTAATTACTTGATATAAAGGCATCAGAGTAAGTATTACTTTTCTTCTTGAATTAGGTATAGAGCAAACAAAAACAATATAATTAAATAAATAAGTTTATCCTATAATTGTTCTTCTTCAGGCTTTGTTTTCTTGGAAATGTATATTAAATAATAAACCATTATACCTGCTCTGCACTGAAATAAATATGTTTATCTTTTTTAACTATTTTTTTAAATAATTTGTTTGTTTATATTCGAAATGGTAGTTAATATATTTAGCCAAACTTAATTTATTTTGAAAATTGTACAGATCAATAAAAACTTAATTTTTTTATGTTAATAATTACGATGGAAAAACTATAATCTAATTTTGTGTTATTTGGATTGATAAAAAATACTGATTAGCATTCATAAAATCATTATTTTTATATTCTTTAATGAATTACTTGCAACATTGTATAGAATGTCTACATTATACAAAAAAAAAATGGATCAGAAGCTAATTCAGTCAATATTTCTCTCGTGTAAAATATTTGTTTGTTCCGTAAATCAGTTTACTTTAAAATATCATCTATAATATCGTATGGTTAATATTAAAATAAAATTTTATTTTATAAATTTTCCAAGATTGAAAAAATCTTCGGGAACAGCAACCACTAATGCCAAAAAGCATAACACAAATTAATTTGAATTCTTGTATGTGAGTTATGTTACTAATTTAGTGTTTATTTGACATTTTTTATTTTTTTTTGTAAACTTTCCCAATGGAAGTTTTACCATTATTTTCTTCTTTTGCAAATTTATTGGTTTGCTGTTGTGGTGTAGGTTAACGTGCTGCGTTTCCACTAGTTCTTTTATCTGCGTATATGTTGCTATCCTTAACACTTCATTGTTCAACGACTTGGCTGGATGTCTATATTGTGAACCAAGGAAGCTCGCAAAGGGCCTGGCATGTCTGGGTTTGAACCAGTGCTCACAACCTTGTGAGAAGGGAACATCCGTCGCCTCAGTAATAAAAATATATTTAATACATTAAAAGTGTAAATCTTAGACCTGCTTATAATATAGTTTCGTAATATACAAGAGATACCTAAATATATATTTATACTAGACATATTGTGTTTGGTATTTTTTTTACAATACGTTTTTATATAATTTATATTAACATATATTATGTAACTTCAGTTCATATGTTGCAAAATAATTTAATTAATTACATTAAATAAGTAAAAAATACAATTTTTATTACATTTTTCAGTTCAATATTATTTTAAAAACAGACATTTTACAATTACATACTTAAAAATAGAATAAAATAAGGATATCTGCGAAATGTCATCATTTGAGAGAGTCGGTGTCATTATGGACATTTGCATTTGTTGCTATAGATTTCCAACCTAGTCATCCGAACTCCAGTGTAAATTAGCGCCAAGCTCAGTGCAAAGATGATGAATATCAGCGAGGAAACCAGAGACAATATCGTTTTGTTGCGACATGTACACTTCTTGCGAACGGCATCATCGGAATCATCATCCTTCTTGCTGCCAGCAGGACGAACCATTTCGTATTTTATTTTGACACATCTGACGTTTTGCCAAGGGACTTGCTTAATTAATATATATGCTACATGTATCTGTATATCTGTATATATTGTTTGTATGCGTTTCCTTACCTTCGGACTGGCGTGAATTATGTGAGTCCATTCATGTTGAGAAAACAAACAAAATCCTATTAGGTTTATTAGCTTTTTATCTTCCGGCTATTCTGCGGCTACGAGGATAGCTCGTATTGTATGGCCGAGGGACGGAGAGACCGAGAAGCCCGGTCTGCGCCATTCAACCCGCACGTTATTTATTGATATATTATGTAAAACACAAATATTATATACTTGGCGCCATGTCGCACATATATTAAATGCTATACGGTTTATAGAATGAAATTTTACAACCTCAACCTGTTGCCCCCTTTCAAATCCAACCGTCTCTCACCCGTTTCTTTCTATTCATCCAATTAATGTCTATAGCCAATTAAACAGAAAACTCGTATTAATAAACCATTGTTACCTTATAAATATTATCAAAATAACTTTTTTTCACTTCGTTTCTTTAATAAATTGGATACTTTGAAAAGAATATTTAAAATGTATAGAAATTATGATTTTGAACATATTTAAAAACAGATGTATTATTTTTTCGTAACTTCGGTGTCTTAAAAAATACAGATAAAACAAAATAATATTTGTATGTGTAAGTTTGAAGATAATACAATATAAATTCATAATAAACAGATGGAATATTTTATCCAAAAAATAATTAGTACTTACTATTTAATTTGACCTTTTTTTTACTTAACAGAAACTACAAAATAGAAAATGGATTTAATTTATGAAAATAATTATAATGATAATATTTACATAAATTAAGATACAATAATGCGAATTGTGAAAACATACAAACACAGACGAATTAAATAAAGGAATACTGGTTTAAAGGGATGTTAAATATGGAAAACGTAAAGATGAAGTGATTTCACTGACAGGATAAAATGGGTCATTAAATTAATTTTATTATAAATTTAAAAGTATTTTTATATTATAACTTAAAAATAATACATTTTTGACAAGAAATATTCATCTAATAATATAAAATGAGCATAAATAAAGTAATTAGCACATTGTGTGTGTGTGTATATTGAATAATAATAATGAACACACACAATAAATATACATTTCTAAACTCAACAAATTTTTAGACAACTGAATCAGATAATTTCGTCAACTGAATCAACATTTATTATTAAAGATTTATATCTTGATATACCAACCAAATTAAATGGTAATTCCACTTTTCTGCAGATTTTCTAGAAAAATATAATAATGCCCTACTAGGCATGTTCAAAAGGTACATTGCGTGTACCATCATACATTAGTTACATGAAAATAATACTTCATATTCAACAATTTTTTTTTCTAAATTAAAAACATTGAACATCTTAAATATTTTTGAAGGAAATATTTCTTATTTTTAATTTGTAAGTAGAATCAGAATATAATAAAAATTGCAATTATATTCACCACCAAATTTTTTTCAGGGTCGGTGGAATTTTAAAAATGGTATATAGCAGAGGTTCCAAAACTTTTTCGATTTTCTACATATTTAATATATCAGTTTGGTAAGTCTATAGAATTCGAAGGGTCAATAAATAATTACACGATTTTTTAAATTTTATTAATTATAATAATAATTTTAAAATGTATAAATATAATAATGACATGGAGTATTGTGCAAATCATAATGAAATCTATAATAATTTACTTCTCCATGTGGAATTGAAATCTTTCATTCTTTCTTTCATTTCATCATTTTGAATAAATTTATGGAAACAAAATTAAGAACAAAATTTGATCAAAATAGTATATATTATGCTTTATTTAATAATATGCAAAATAAATTACTTGGAAAAATGTAATCTAGTAGAAGTTCGATCTGTTATATTTTCAATTTGCTCCAAAATTAATAAGCAGAAATTATTTTCGATGTTTTGAAAATTTGGTGCAAAATCTCACGATTTAGAAAATTTAGATGTCTTGGATTATAAAACCATTTAAAAGCGACACATCCGATATTAATATCTTCTAGGAAAATCAATTTTCAAACATGTGGATTTATCAAATTACCCAATAACTACACATTAACAAATATATGTGAACCATTTTTTTAAATTATCTTAATACTTACTTATTATTACAAAAAAAATAAGAAATCGATTAAATGTATCACAAAGGGAAGATCATTTTTAATTGTTTTTAATTGTGAAACCAGATATAAAAAAGTATTGATAAAAACCATTAACCACAACCATTGAATTATTTTTTTAATTTTTTTTTACAGCTGGTTATTAATTATGTGATTCATATTTAAATTTCATTAAAATAATTATAATATATGTGTGAAATGAAGTTGTGAAATTATTTAATAAAAGAAATGTTATGTTATATAACAAACAGCAATTTAGGGGTCAATTTAAATTGACTTTTTTTAACACTTATGTTTTAAATTATTATTTGTTAAATGTTACAGAAATATTTTTTGATAAGAATTATACCTAAATTAATACCTCGCAAAGTGCAGGTTTATTAACTATAATTAACAATCGGCTACATATGTTTTTGTACATAGGATGAGTAGTGATTTTTAGTATTTGTTGTTCAGTGCAGTTTATATTATGATTGAATATATGCTGTAATTACACTTTTTAGTATAATGAGTATTCGTAAAGTGTTTGGTTTAATTGAACACAACGCTATAGTGTGTAATGGTTTAATATCCAGTGGCGATTAGTAAAGGAAATTCTTTTCTGCAAAGTAATGAATATTTTATCACGGCTGGACGTGGCGAAAATGAATTCCTCCTAAGGATTCCTCCTCCGTCTTTCTCTATCCGCATTGTTTCTTTTGGATGGAATACAGGCTCCGTGGCATTTTAATAGTTGATGCACCCCGTTTAGGTCTTTAATTAATGTTCTTATATGATAAAACTTAAATATGAACGGGCGTGTCCACGCCGGAAAGTAATTCCAGAGAGCACCTCTTCTCATCTCTCTTCGCTTCTTTCTTCTCTTCTCCTGTCGTCCTCCGTGTCCTCCTACTTGTGGCATCGCTCAACATACTCGCTCCATACACACGTATGTTTCACAGCCTTCTCGCAATTCCAATATACCTATGAACACATCAACTATATTATTATTCTTATTTGCATTAGCAGCAAATGAATACATTAGCGATTTGACACACTTTAACTAAATTGCATACACGTACATTGCCATTTATTTTCGCTGCTTTGCGAAACGAATTTCAATTCAAAATTCATTTATTACGTTAGTGATTATAAACCGCAGGATTTATTAAAATCATCTGTTTGGGTTAAGAGTTATTAATAAGCAATTGCCCATACTAAGTTCACTAGCTACGTAACTTCGAATGTAAATTGAAATAAGCAATTTGATTGTAACATGTACATGCTCATTATTTTACGTATGAGAATAAAAAAGAAGGAGAATGTTATTCAGTACTAATTTGCAGTGCACATAAATATCATAAGTGATTGAGGAAAAATGTCGAAGCAACACAAAGCGGGACCACTTAAACAGTTATATGTGTCTACTATAATTATATGTTAATGGGAAATATTTATACCTACGTTATTACTCTATAACGTGCCTTTAATAATTTGCAGCTTTTTTGTTTGTTTGTTTGTTGCTTCCAAATAAAATTAAACCTGCTCAATACACACACTGTCAAGCATTTGGTGTAAAAACCTAAGTCATTTTGCTACACTATTAACATTCCAGAGTTTTAGTAGAAAACCTGCTTTCGTTTATTAATAAAAAAAAACTTGAAACAGAATATATAAATATACTATAATGGTAGTTTATTGCAAATAAATTGCAGTAAGAATTAATTATTTTTTTTGGTAAGTTTTAATAAAACTTTAAGTTACTTTAATAATTATGATAAACTTGAAACATTTTCAATTTCGATTATAAAATATAGCTAGTAAACTAATTAGTCATAAAATGTCCTATTGTTTACTCTTAATGATACATATGTCATGTTTGTGAGCACTTTGCAACGTTCAAAACTAATTAAAAAAAATACAAAATATCAATATAATCAAATATCAATAAATCAAACTCACGCGTTTATTAGTGCCAGAAATTGATAAATTCGCATTCAGGTTATGTCATCTTGGTCGTTTTTATAGTTTTAGATACTTTTAAATTAAAAATACTCAGGTTATACCTTTTTTTATCGGTTTATTGCATTTACTAAAGAGTGTTTCAATAAAGATTCACTAGTAGATGGGAAAGTTTCATTCTTCACTTCTACTATTACTAGTCTTTTAACCAAATCGTTTGCTTCTTTCATGATGAGGAAATGGTTGATTTTGAAAAAACTAACCACATTTATAAGATCATTGTTAATATTTCGATTCTAATAATCCCGGGATCAATCCCACTAGTTCTTAGTGTTAGCTAACTGAAAATATGTTAAATTTCAATTTCTGTATGTTTTAGTTGTTATTTTATTTATGAGTTAATATTCATATTTTTTTATATAATTTTGAAAGACATTCAATTACTCTTAATAATTATTTAAGCAAAAATAAATTTATTTTTCTTTCACGTAGATTTTATTTAATCAAGGTTTATTTTGTATCCAAGTTTTAAATATAAATCAAGTGGGCTTAATTGTCATGAATATAAAACATTTTAATCTTCAATACTTTTTTTATTGAAACTTATATTATAAGTAATTATAAATGTTTTTTTAGTAACATTTAACTTATTGCGCTTTTTTGTATTGAAAATTAAGAATTATGCCTGAGGCAATTATGTTGTCGTAATTAAGTAAAGAAACTGCAATTTTGTGTTTCCTTTCGTGAATTGTACCTATTTGAAGAATCTGAGATACAATCTTGTTTCTGTCGAAGGTACCAATCGTTCCAATGATTTCATGTCAAATTGACGTTTGGAATTGAGTCTACACGCTACGTTATAAATAATATTAGAACCTCGAGCGTCTGCTGCCATTATAATAATTAGATATTTTTACCTGTGTAATGTGTGATAATTTCGGTTATTGCTCGCACAACCGAACGATCATTATTGGAGTGAAGTGTGCGGCGGGGTAAGCTGGCAGTAGTGGTAGTAGTAAGCTGTCGAGGATGTTTGGAGGATGGATGCAATCTGCACCGCATCGCCGATGGGTTCTGTAGTTTAACCTGAAATCTAATTAGCTACCGCGAGTTACAGTTTAAACTAGTAATATCGCTATTACACGACCGTTTATCTGCACCATCTTTAATAACGGGGGCTTCCCCTATAAATGTTCGGGATATTACAGAGGCGCGGCGAGAAACCGAGGAGCCAATTTTCATTTAATGCATTGATTCACCATAGATTTTTATCGCGTTTTTATATTAACTCATTAATGGCTCCGACATCTTATGGAACGTTCAATTTTCAACGCTTGCCCTGCGTATGTCGGTAAAAACATATTCTAGAATCTAGATCACACAGCCAACAGCAATAATAATAACAATGATCAGATGCAATTATAATAAACGCTGCTATAATTAAATCATTGTATACATCCTGAAATAGAACACAACTGTCACTGTCACGCGAACAAAGTATAGTCATTCGATTAACAAATATGATGCGTTCCACAAAATTACTTTATTAAGCAAGACGTCATTCTCAGAGGTAAAAATGAAAAGTTTTATTCGAATAAAGATAAAATGGTTAATGGTTAATGATGAAATGAATGAGGTTTAGCATATAGACCTTCAGCCAAGTCGATGGACAATGACAGTGTTAAGTTAAGACGACAGCCAACCTACAAATTAAAAATAAAAATCATCACAATGGTAACTGTTTACCTGGAAAGATTACCTACATAATATCAACCGCGATCTTAAATTTACTCAATGTTCACATTGATGAACAGATTGTGAATAAAAATTACACGTATATATATAAGAAAAAAATTAATTGATTATTGTGAGCTTTACTATATGTTAACGTGACTTTAATGTTTCTACGAGTTTCAAAATTCGTTTTCTTTAAAGTTTGTGTTCGAGTTTCAATTGATTCATTAAAAGTTTGATAATTTTCTGTACACATAAAAGTCGCATGTGCAACATACGTATTAAACAAACTTATCAAAAAATGTGAATTTTGAATTCTATTTTAATCATACAGTGAATTTATTTATTTAATAAAACGAGTTTCAGAAAATAACAGATAGTACCTTTCATATCAATTAGAGTCAAATAAATAAAGCTTCAATTATATAAACTTCTGATAATTCCACTGATTTGCCGTAAAATTAATTTTTAATATTTCCCACTAAATACCCGACGTGAAGTAGGTGGAGTAACTTGACAAAATATACATACCTAGCAGGGAGTATGCACAGGATGCGCTTAAACACGACAATCGTATATTCCTTTATAAAGTTGGCACAACCAAAGCTACTCGTACGAAGAACAATTGGATGAATTCGTAAATATTCGTAACTTTTTCAAATGTTTATACTACGACAAAAACTTGGTACAGTACAGTTGGTTTCCGTGTTCAAATTGTATCAAATCTTTTGTTCTATTTCAACGACCATTTTGATTTCGACAAAGACAAGCAAGTAAGTAACATTTCCAAACATTTCTTCAATTAGATATAAACTATGTACAGTTAATACAGGTTGTGTATTAGGATGGTTTACATTTGTTGCGTCCAAGAATGTTCAACTAAAGAAGGCGACAAAATTGGGTTGAGGGCATTTCCACCCACAGGTTCTTGCAACAATGAACGATTCACTAAAAGATATGGACAATCTGCTTATAAGGAAAATAAAGAGAGTATGTAATCTTCATTTTCCTGAAAATTACAAAAAACGACCAAAGTCTTGATTTTCCAATGTTGACCGAAAATATTATCAAAGTTGATGATAGTGATTCAATTATTGGCAATTCAGATCACTCGTGTTGTACAACAGTACATGTTGAGACTGAAGAAATAAGTGTTGTTGCCGATAGTACCAGAACTATTGACAACAATCTTATTACTTTGATATCTAGTTAAATTGTATTATAGTTCAATCCACAACCGCTAGGTGGTCAAACTGATATACGTTACTGTGAATATTTGTAATTTAGTTTGGTCACAATAACAATATACGTAATTACTATATCATGTAAATGAGTGGCGTTAGTAGCGGTTTGCAGTTAATGGCAATTAAAATATAAGTGTTCGTTCATTGCTAGTTTTTAAAATTTCGACATTAATAGTAATAATAATAATAAATATTAATTAAAATATTAATTCGTCATTTTTATTGTATCATGTAAAATGTATTTAGCAATTTGCATCTAAATTTGGTACGGTGGACGATGATTATTAAAAGGTTTAATTGGTATGAGAGCAAAACGCGAGACGAAAAAGGCAAGTAATTTTAATTCCTCCCCGTATCGTATTTATAAATAATCTAATTACCAGCAGGTCTCTTATAGTTAATAATAATTTCAGCAGACAGTAGCGAAACACAACTTGTTTCACAGAAATCCCATTAAGGTCCGAACGGTCCCGCACGTCGTCCTCGGTCGTCCTCAGTGGATGAGTTGGAGAAGGATGCAGATGGGTTCACGTGTGTGAGAATGTAATGTACATGTAATTTAATTTCATCAGGGCCGGACTGGGTGGAGCTGAACGACAGACTGATTACAGACCTGCTTTACAACCGGGCTCAACCCACCGACGTTTTATACTTTCAAATGTGTTATAAGTGAGCCTTTTCTCATTAAGATTTTTGCATAACAATTTTTATACAGGACCAGCAAAACTGCACAGAATAAAATATTGTTTATAAATTTAAATACATTCTCAATATCTTTATCCAATGCGCGATTCACTGAAATCTGTAATTCATATAAGATATTTATTTTAAAGAAATTGTCAGTTATGTATTGGCAATTTAATTTAAATATCATATATATTAATATAATATAACTTTAAGAATAAAAAATGTACTTTAATTTCAAATGCTATTTTTGTATGCAACTGTGATATATATATAGTCGAGATAAACAATTTCTCCCGGATTTTCTTAAAACGGACAAATCATAATAGCACTTAAAATATTTAATATTTATATTGATTTTTTAGCAATAGTCGATTTTTTTATGATAAAATGATCCTAATAGAATATGAACTTAATAGAAATTTTAGTTAATATTGATATTTTATAAACGTGTTTTACCTACAAAATAATTAATTGATGCAGGTAGAAATTTAGAAGTATTGTAAAATCATTTTTAGTAAATTGATCTTGCCGTTAGTTCATCTTTCTTAAATATTCCGCCCCTGAAAAGTGCAAAATCATATGACTGTCATAAATCATTTTTTAGTAGAAAATAAAGTTTAATTGTTTTAGAAAAATAACAATTTTTGGTTTGCATAGAAAATGCAGTTTTTGGTCAAAACTAGTTATTATTTTTATAAAAGTTATAATTACATCTTTTTTTTTTAACTTTTATTATTCATTCACAAGACAAAATAAAAACAAAATAAAAGCATGAAGCGTAACGATTTCCCATCGGAAATCTTCCTATTAATTAGATCTATCGCTCATTTATGCGATACTTTGATTTACATATTTTCGCTTTTACATGTTTTTATCAAGAACCTAACGTGTAAATCCGGAGAGGTGTATACATTTTACAATTGATAGTTTTACATTATTAATAAAATAATAAATAAGCTAAAATATTGTACGTATTATATGTATTTAAAAAATCTAAACAGAATAATATTCTTATTCATTCTTGAAATGCTTGGACTGAATAGAAAAACATATTGTCTGCAATATTATTGTTCCCATGCCTTTCAATATCCATTTTGTTTCCCATCGACACATAATTTTCAATTACTTTTTCGTCCATTAACTCATTCGAGTAGCAATTTGTAAATTTGGGGAATCCTTCTTCAGCAGAATTGTAATTGGATTTAAAATTGTCAATATTAACTAATCCGAGGAATCCCTATCAATCACATCAACTAAATCCTCGTGGTCTTTATAAAATTCCATTTCGTTGTCTTCATCGATATCATCATTGATAATTTCTTCATGGGAATAAAATACTTCGGCTATTCGATGTCTTCTAAAAGTTTATTCATTATGATTTGATGTGTAAATAGAGACTAAGCAACTGATTGGGTATGCAAAAAATACAATTACCTTTTTTTATGATCCTATAATAATACCTTTGCGAATATATAGTTTGGTGCCACCACAAAGAAATGTGTCTCCCCAAAATAGTCAATGTATACCAACTTTTACACACATCAATCTCCTCGAATCTGAACATGTCATTATTCTGTGAATCGTTTGTTATATTGTAAAATACAACCGAACTTGGGACAGCCGCTTATTAGGGAGAAATCCTAATGAACAAAACTAAGGAAATAACACAAATTTACTCCGCGTTTTTGGGACAATATTGAGACAGTAATCCCCTGTACGCATGGATACTACTGTACTTGAGCCGAATATACCGCATTTATGGATGGACATACATATACAATAAATAAATATATAATATATTATAATATTAACAAATATTTTTTTATAACATTTTTTCTAGTATAAAGTTTTATGCAAATGAAGCTGAATTATGTTGTTGCTCGAAATTAATTCAAGTTCGTTTTAGAAATTTAAATGTAATTATTCAATTAAAATCATTAAGGCGTACGTGCACGTATTGTTTGGGAATAATTTCCTTATATAATACATATTTTGCACGCCATTGTGGCAGTAATATTTAATACAGATTAAACAGTTTCTCATTACCAGTCGGTTATTACATTAACTCAAGATAAGGGATAATTAAAATGGCAAATGCTTGTAATTATTGGCCGAGCGAGCTTCTGCCGATGCACTGAACAACACGACTCAACTGCAGCAGCAACAACAACAAACCCGGATAAATGTGATCTCGATTTGATAACGGCATTCATAATTGAACGAAATTCTTGCACATACCTAACATCAAAACCAACATTTCCACTTTATTAAAGACGTAAGATTATCGAGCTTACTCTTCTAGCAATTAAATAAGACTTACTACTTGCCCGATTATGAAACAACAAAAAAAGAATCCATTTTATTATCTGCAATTTATTCTTGAAATATATGTTATAACCTTCATTATTTAATAAGCTTAATATGATAATAAAGATAATAAATACATTAAATATTTTCTGATTTAATTTCATAGCATTTCAAAAAGAAATTATAATGAAAATAGAATAAACATATATGTATATTATTTTTTTTTATTCATGTTTGATTAGCAATAGAAACATTGTTAATGATTTTCATTTTTAGACAGAGTGATACAATTATATAATTAATATCATTTACATGGTTTGCGACAAAGTTCAAAAAAAGATTTAACAGAAAAATTAAGTTCATGTTTTATTACGCTATAAAATAAGTTCCTACCAATAATTATATAATTATTAATGATCTAACTTTCTACTATTACAAAATTTGTTTTTAGAAATAGTGTACATAAAGTAAATGAATATTATATGTTAATATTAAGAATGTTGTTATAATGTAAATTAATAATTCTTTCATCAAAATTTTAAGGTCAACTATCAAACGATTTCGACAACCCTATGGTGATTGTAACTATATAATTATCAATGAAATACCGCATTTTAAATTTATTTATATAAATAATTGCTTTACACCTTGTATACATAACGTTGCATAACGTCCAAGAATATTTTGCTCCGAGTATAAAATTATTTAGATTTGTTCCATTCTGTGGCATTAAATTAAATTAATGTAAATGAAAGATGAAACTCATAAAATGGATGAGTGTGTACGGTGTGTTTGTTATAAGTTGATGTAAATGAGATGAAACGGCCAACTATATATCACAGTGGGCTGTCAGAGTTTAGTCAGGTAAAGGTAGACTTTCGGGCAGATCGCCTCGGAGCAATTATCTAATTAAAATTAATGCCAGTTTAAAACCAGAACTCATCAAACTGAGCCCACGGACCAAATTAATCATAGTGTAATCGGGTTGATGGATATTTTTTAATTTAATAAATAATGAGAAATGCGCGGCCGTTTTTCCTCCTCGTTTAGGGAACTCGCCACTCTCAATCCACTCTTCATTCTTCACTCTCCATTCGATCCTTGACCGCTCAATCCTTCTTGGGTGCCGAACCTCCCGCAACACCTCGGACTGACCAATAAACCGTTTATTAATAGAACGAATCCGTAACGCTGATGCTTCATAAATTACGGAGTAATTCTCTAATGAACATTAAGTGCATATCTCCTGTAATACCCAGTGCAGGCATTTCCTGCAAAATAAATATTCCCAGGCCGACGGTTTCGCTCTCCTATATCTATCTTTCTCTCTCCTGGCTCCAAACAAGTGCCAGTAATAAAAGTGAATTTTATCGGTCGGCATCTCCTCTGACCGCCGTTCGACGATGATGAAGGAATTAATCGACGCTCTACCTTCGATTATTATTACTTCAAATCCTCTGCTGATTGCATTGCATACACCAGTGGCATAGGTAGGTAGCAGCATCAGCACAAGCATCGGCATCATCATCATCAACATCACCAAGCACAACACATGGACAACTAGCTAGCTCTTGCACGCTTGACAAGGCGTCGCGCGAGTTCATTGAGCCTCCTCTATTCAGTGACCTTGTGTTGTAGCCTGTCATCACTTTGCACCGATCAGACGACACCCTCAACAGCCCATAAACATAAAACGTCAATTCAAACAACACAACAAATCAATCATAATTACCAACCGTTCGTTCTCTCTACACCAATAATCACATGTAAACGTTATTTATGGCAATTTACAGCTTTACAATACTATACATACTTACATTTATATAATAGCAATTTAAATTTTATATGTTAATACTTATAATCTATCTATCAAAATCTATCGTCTTTCTTTAGACCTTTTTAATAAATCTTCTCATTTTTAATAAATTATAATTACAAACATTCTCAATAAAATCAGAATTTTAAGTACATCCTGAATTTACACTTTATTTTTTACACGAATCAAAATCACGTAAATAAAGTCTGTGAGTACAAGAAAATTGTAAATAAAAGTTATTATTTGGTTAAGATTTGGAAATACATATTTATTTCATAAAAGAATGATAACATTTCAGAAAACAAGGGCACATTTTATTCGGAGTCAATATCGCTATTTAAAACAAACTCATTATTTTCATTGCTTGTAATATTTAGAAGTTCTACTTCATTTTCATTATTAATGTAAAAATTTTCGGATGCTTTTTTATTTATATTTTCATACAAAATTCCGCGTAAGTATAGTTCTAATTTACGCGTAAAAATAGTACCGCGTAAATTCAGAGACGACTATACACAAGAATATCTTGCACAGTGCGGCTTCAGTCACTTCGGTTTAAGTAAACTTTAATTGAGCAAAATAAAAGTAATTTCTAAAAAATAGTTAACAAAATTATTTTTTTTTACATAAATGATGCTTTTTTTACATTCAAATATCTTGTGTCTCTTTGTCTTTTTGTATCTATTTAGTTGCTCAATTAGTCCAGTTTCAAATAGTCCGGGATATTGGCGGAACTGATTACTCGGACTATGCGAGGTACTGCTGTATAATATTGCTAAAAAAAAATGTAATATAACACTGTCATTATCATAAAAATATACGAAAAAGCTATTAAATTGTTTCAAAGCTGTACATAAATAATCGACAATTTGACATTTGTCTTCATATTCTTTGATGAAGAATAGAGGTAATTTAACACAAATAGGTTTGTACACATCAATTATTGCAATGATACATAACAGTCTAGATTATTCATAAATATATTCATTGTGATAGAAAAATTTAAGTCTCCATTACTTTGGTGCAATATTAGTTCCAACAAAATATTATTAAAAATATCATGTTCAAATTGACATTTACCAGCAAATATGTCGTAAAATTAAATAAAATGATTTACAATAATTATATATAATCAATAAATTTCATTAATTGTTTTTCATTAAATGCTATCACAGCTTTTATTTTAAATTTATTCATTTTATGTTTTAATTGGTTTGTTTACTTTATTTAATATTTTTCGAACAATTGATTATTGAAATTTAAATTATGAGATACACGACTGATGCAAGACGCTCAATAAATAATAACTATCTATTTGCATATAGTCAGCAATGATAAACAATAATTATACATGATTCATGCCAATTCCGATTAAAATTATATTTATTTTACGCAGTTTTTTTTAATATATAAACATTTTAACTTGGATAAAAAAGTCTATTTTTAATAAATATGTAACTCAGTTACAATTATTAAATATAAACAGAATTTTACAATATAATTCCTATACTATTTGCAATTGTAGTAAACCATAAACTAAATGCCAATAATATTTTAATACATTATTATTTTATTAATTTCTTATTTTTATGTGTCGAAATTATACTAGCAAAAAGCATAATTATAGCAGGGTTTAAATCACTACCGACTTAATTATCTGCAATAATCATTTTAATGTCTATGGAGTCTGGAGGTTGTTCGCTAAAATTAATTTATTTCAGTGGACAGCTGCAAATACACCATTATTACAGTCAGAAGAGTTCCATGTAATAAAGGAACGAATTTATAGATACAATAATTTACTCAAATTGTAAAATTGTAAACTATAATTTGTACCATCGTTATCAAGATTGATTCGTTTAGATTCCATCTTAAGTAAAAATTGTTCATGAAAATCGTATTACTGGTTTTAATCCGTTTTGTAACTAAATCAAGTATCCGTTGATCCGTTGTACTCATCTTAGTATCTTTATATGTTTCATTAATAACACCTCACTCAATATGTTCGTAGGATGACATATGGATGGCGCCTCTATTAATAAATCTAAATCTTTTTTTGTGTCGTATACTTTTATTCACAATCTGTTTATCAATGTGAACATTGAGTAAATTTAAAATCGCGGTTGACATTAATTGGATAATCTTTCTCGGTGGATAGTTACCATTATGATGATTTCATTTTTTTAATTTGTTGGTTGGTTGTCGTCTTGTAGGTTAACTTCTGCGATTCCACTATTTCCTTTGACAGTGAATCTGCTGCTATCCTTAACACTGTCATTGTCCATCGACTTGGCTGAAGGTCCATATGCTGAACCTCATTCATTTGACTGTCCATCTGCGATGAACGATGGCCCTATTGCTGCAAGCACCGAGAGGGCTCACAAATGGCCTGGCTCGACCAGGATTCGAACCGTCGACCACGAAATTGTGGGTAGGGCAACATAACCATTTGGCTATTAGTCGCCCTATAAATCTATATAAAGTACCAACCTTCTGACGATGCCTGTCAAAATTCCATGTCAATCTGACGTGTAGTTTACAAGTTACAGTGGTTTTAGTGACGCTACTTTTATAATTTTTAAAACAATAGAAAAATCTGAATTTCATGAGTTGATAAAACGCGGTCGTACAGATACCCTGAAGATATCAGAAGACAGTGTATTCACCATTTTCCATGAACATTTGATCATGAGAAAGATCTGTTTAAAATGCATAGTGGAAACAACGAGTTGATGATTCCGAGCGGTGTTTGGAGCTTTTGAACCGAAATAAAAAGGATTTCATTTCATGCGGTATGTAATAATGGATGAAACCTAGATCCACCACTACACTCCAGAGTCAAATAGGTCGTCAGCTGAGCGGACAGCAAAGAGTGAAAGCCTTCCAAAGCAGCCAAAAATGCAAATGTCAGCTGGTTTTGGGATGCGCACGGAATTGTATTCATTGATTACCTTGAGAAAGGAAAAACCATCAATATGACCATTATATGACGTTATGTAACGTTTGAAAACGATGGCAAAAATGAAAGAATGTTCAAGGGAAAGAGATTTGGCTCCAATGAAGAAGTGATTGCCGAAACTGAAACGTGTTTTGAGGCTAAAGATAAATCGTTCTAAAATTAATGTATCGAAATCTTAGAAAAGCGTTAGAATTTATGTATCACTCTTCAAGGAGACCAGGTTGATGAATAAAGTCGAATATTGCCAAAAAGCTTTTGTGTTATTAATCATCCGACGAACTTATTGAGTGAGGTGTCATACTGAACTTATTTAAACGATTGTTCGTTAAGAGTTAAGTTAGAGAGTAGTAATTTTCAATTGTTATTACTTTTTTTTTATAGAGATTGTATTATTTTCATATTTCTGAGAGAATTTGATGTTTATGAAGTATTTTTTGTAATTGTATACAAAAATATACACATATTAAATATAGATAGGACATAAAGTCAGTAGACCTTTGCAATGGTTTGTGTTATTGTTATTTTTTAATTGATAAATATATATTTATTTATGTATGACTATAAACGTGATTAATATTCTTAAGTATAAATATAATGTATGGTTACATTCGTAACTTTTATTTATGAAAATTAAAGTGGGTTACATATCTATTATTATATTAATGCAAATACTAATTGGAATATATAATAGTAGTTAACTTCGATCAAATCTGAAATCTGGTTAGAGGCTATAGGTAAATTTTAAACTGTCCGTTTAGTCTGAATACATAAATACGTGTGTGCAAATGAAGTAGAGTTATTTTAATACCGAAACATCGCCACATTGGATACGTCTTCACGTCATGATTTGTGACTGCTATAAAGTGAAGACATCATTTATTTATCGAATATTAATGTATTCATAAATAAGTTGCAGTAAAATCTTATTTGCAGCAGCGGCAACCAAGAAATAAGGAAATATTAAGTATTTATGTTATTTTTATAATACAAATATAGGAATACCATTGCACAGTATGGGTATAACACGTAAGTGCTACGGATGGATCGCGATTTAATGTACTTATTTTATTGTAGAGTGTATTTCGGGTCAAAGTGACCCATTTAGAGCAACTACGTTGTAGAAATATCTTCAATATTTGGATTTCAAAGTGGATTAACTCTGGTTTCCCATGTACCAAAAGGGGGAAAATCAGTTATTCTGATAATTCACACTAATACTGTAAATGAAAATACAAAATAAAAACTGATATCATACATTTCTAAAATGAGACTAAAGTAGTTTTGAATGCACTCAATGAAAAATGTACCAATGCCTAAATTTCATTGCATATTAAATATTGCTGATGTCAACAGTAAAGTTATATATGAATCCTCAGAATTTAGGTACCTTTGATACAACGTTAAATTGGTTGAATCATATACGCATGATCGAATATTCAATCAAAACATTTCTCGAAATATTAGAATTTTGATTGCAATTATCATGCAGATTAAAATATATGTTGAAACATAACCTAATGAATGATTTTCTACACTCACAAGCAAGTGGTGTTTCTTTTGTCCAAATAAGAGCGACAAGAAAACAACAACGTTTTGTGACATATGCAAAAGACCAAGTTGTTGTAGTTGCTCTAACATTGCCCAGACTGTTTTGAGTAATAAAATCAATGTGTTTATTGTATAAATTGATAATGTGTTCTACTTTTGTTATATTTAATAAACAGTGCGACTAATTGCTCTACCCACGATGTGAGCCCTCTCGGTACTTGAAAGGCCATCGTTTATCACATATGGACAAATGAATGAGGTTTAGTATATAAACCTTTAGCCAAGTCGATGGACAATGTCAGTATTAAGGATAGCAGCAGATTCATAGTCAAAGGAAATAGTGGAATCGGAGAGCATCAATATACTACTGAACTTAACCTACAAGACGAAAACCAAATAACAAATTAAAAATAAAATTATTAAATCATCATAATGGTAACTATCCACCGGGAAAGATTACCTACCTAATGTCAACCGCGATCTTAAATTTACTCAATGTTCACATTGATGAACAGATTGTAAATAAAATTATACGACATAAAAAAAAAGAGAGAAATGCAATTAATATTATCCCAAAATGTTTTTGAAGATGATGCTAGAATTTATTGAATGGTGGTTTTTAAGTGGTAAATTTAGATAACCTTGTTAGAAACAAGGCAAAAATAAGTAAAACAAAATTAAAGAAATTCTTGCCGAAAAAATGTGAACAAACGAAGGTAAAAAGAAGCGTTATTCTCAAGCGATTATTGTTAAATAATATATATTTAAATTTATATTAAATGTGAGTTTATTTCGTACGTAAGTAAAACTTTTCTTGGTTCAAAAAAAAAATAATTACGAAATAATTCTGGTGATAGTATTTTACCTTAGAAAACTAAATTTCGTTAAACGAATCCTATTTGCTAATTTAGGTATGACTGTATATGAATATAATACTGCGATTTTTAATTACTTCCTTTAGAAATCAGGTATTTTACAATTCAGCATTTTGCAATATAAATGTTAACATATTCAGTTGAGTTAAGCAATTTGTTAATAAATTAATTGCTATAGAAAAATGTAATTATTGTTAAACAAACAATAATTAAAGTGAATGGATTCATGGTAACACGAAAGGTATACAAATTTGATTAATGGTATTTTGAGTTTTATTGAATTGCTTTTAACATCGAGTCAGTTTTAAAATTCATAGATGCGTTTATATAACAGGTGGAAAAAAGAAGGCAAATATTAATTAACTTATGCAAAATTGAAAGATAACATTTAAGCACGAATGACCTTGGAGCACAAGGTGATACACATAATGTTGTGGTCGAAGATTAATTAGTTCAATAATTTATTTAGAGCCACCTCGGCTAATTGATTTAATAGCTTTTTAACCGAATTTTCTGATTTATATTTCGTGATTAATATACTCTAAATACCATAAATACCATACAAAATTATTCTCCGATAAGCATCAAATTAATGGACCCATAAATCATGCGCGTACCAATTCCACGGGATCTCCTTTACCAATAAATTAACATTTAATTAATTAATCATAACCCACACTAATTTCATACGAAACTCGCAGGATATTTAGTTAGTATTAACTGACTTCAATCGCCAAGCCCAGATAATATTGGAGAGAATGCATGCATGATTTATATTTTTTGTGTATAAATTATGTAAGCAATTTGTATTCGGTAGCAAAAAATAAAAAGAATATGTTAACATTTATTTTTACTTCTATAATTTGTTTTTGTAAATGTGAGTTTTTTCTGTATTTAATTGGATATTGGATATATGCATTATAATTAATTAATTTAAATAAAGTATGTGTAACAAAATTATATTTTTTTGGAAATATTTTCAATAAACACATAAATGTTTGTAATAATTCAATGTTCATATAAATGATTATGACAAACAATTTATTTAAAAAAAGTAATAGAGGTTGTATACCAATTACCTGATAACGTTTAACCTTTAACAAAATTTGTATTCCGTAGAAAACACGCCACCATTGAACAAATCCATAGAGTAGCCAGCAAGATCAGGCAAACACTGGAAGAAAAAAGCTATTGCATAGGAGCATTTTTAGATATTACGCAGGCAGTCGAAAAAGTTTGGCATAAGGGTTCATTATATAAGATCACAAAATTATTACCACACACGTTTTTCAACATAATGAAATCATTGTTATGCGATCGACTGTTCCAAATTAGAATTGAAAATATGATAACAAAAGTTATTTCCAATCAAATCAGGCGTTCCACAGGAAAGTATACTGGGACCCCTGCTTTATACAATTTATACATTTGCAAAAACTACCAACTACCAACAACTGCAAAAACTAAAGTTGCGGCTTATGCTTATGATACAGCAATTTTGGCATCAAATATAGACCCGATACTTGCCATAAAAGAACATCAAAACAGCTTGAACGAATGGTTAAAAAAAATGGCGAATTAAAACAAATGAACCAAAATCAAGTCACGTAACTTTCACCCTAAAAAGAAGGAATCTGTCCTCCAGTTATTTTAAATAATAATGTTATCACAGAAGCTGATGATGCCAAATACCTGGGTATAATTTTAAATCGCAGACTTAAATGGAAAAAACATATAATAACTAAACGGAAACTACTATGAATCAAATTAACTAAATTATATTGATTGATTGGAATAAGATATAATAAGATCGCAGATATCACTAGAGAACACAATTTGGGTATATATCAAAGTCCAGACAGTGTCAAACTCCCGAACGTTTTAGCGGATTTTGGCCTTAATAATAAAAATTAGAATTATTAATTGTTGTTATTTATTTAAAAAAATATATTATTATTGAATTTGTTTTCGTTGACTTATCCACAATAAAACTTAAAATTAAGAAATGTTCTAAATTAAAATTAATTTGTTATTATAATAACAATTAATACAAGACAGAACCACTATATTTCCGTTTACTTACCTGAAAATTTTAAATAATTCAAATATTAAATTAGACATCAACTAATATTATTTGAAGAATTATAATTAATCTGTCAATTATTAAAATTCAACATACGAATGCTAAATAGAATTCCCATTGAAAAATGTTGTACAAAAATACCCTCACTAAAGTACTCACAAATGATAACTTGCAAATGTAAATTTAATTTGCATAATCTTATCATTTTTAAAGAATTAAAAAAGTTTCTTGTGTAAGTATTTTTATCAAGACGTCAACTACATACCTTAAACTATTACTTGAAATAATATTATTACTTTATTTTTATATTTAGAAACTATAGAGAGCAGCGTTTCTTAATCTTTCTGCATTGCGACTCTACATTTTTGTAGTTGTACTGCAACCGAATTGCCAAGACCACAACCTCGTTTTGGCTCAAAGTCAATGCTGTCAATTATATATCGCGAACCATTGGTTTTTGATATGGAATTTTGCAATATAAATCGGTTTTTGTTATAATTTAAAAATACATATTTATTTTAATTTATGTAAATTAAATGTCTGTTGCAAAAAACATTATTGAAATTATTTTGCAATTTTAAAACAACTTTGGATATTATAAATCTTGAATGTGGATGTATTTTATTAATTAAACATTTAATATATAGTTATAAAATATTTATTGTTTTAAAGAATCAAAATACAATATTTTTTGTTATGTTATTAATGATTTTTTTTTGGACGGATCAACACGAACATCTGAGGAAATGGTTGTATCTTAGAATTCTTTACATAAACTTTACAAAATAGTCTAGAAACTAGAGATTGCTTTCATTAAACCTATAGTTAATCAATTACCATTATTATATATGATATTAGAACAAATACAAATTCTTCTACATTAAAAATATAAACATACTCATAGTAACTTAAAAATCGACAGCGTTTTATTTTCTTTGCTATGTACAGTCTTAAAACAGAATTAAAGAAGAAACTAAAAGAAAAACAATAAACATTAATAGTAACAATAATAATAATTACGATGATGATAATAATAGTAATAATGATAATTTTCACATAATTATTTTATAGCTTTTTACATTTAGACATTTATATTTTTTTCTTCTTAAAATAGAATAAAATTAATGTTAATTACGTTTATTATTTTCAAAATAAGCGAAAATAATTTATTAATAATAATAGTTAATATAATAATAAAGCATGGACGGAGTACGTTGCCTATTCAAAAATTCTTATCACACTACAATTTTATACTTTATATATGCACATAACACCATCCGATTGTGTGGATTGCGTCGTATTTAAGTGTCAAAGGATTATTTTCTTCTTGCTTTAACATGTTTTTTTATATTAATTTTCTCTTCCTTTTCGGTTGCACTTGAAACTTGCATTGGTGATTAACTAATGAGGTCTCCCCCATTTTGCCTAAGCAATTCGAGTCTTAGCTCGTGCTCTCTTGCCTTCAGACGCAAAGAAGCTATGCTGGAGCTCCTTCTGTCAACATCTTGGGGCGACACTGGAGCGGAAGCACTTGGTGAAAGTGGCGGAGATGTGGGGAATTCCTGGGCTGGTAACTTGGGCCGTTGAGCTGCCGAGATGTTGGCCAAAAGGGTTTGGAAGGACGTTGTCGGGTAGATGCCAACAGCTGGAGGCAGCAATGAAGGAGCGCCGGCGCGGTGGTAATGAGGCGGCCCCGAAATGTAGCCCGGAAGTACGTGAGGCGGATAGCGGAAGGTTAGGGAGTCGAAGGGCTTACGCAGACCGAATGGTAAGTTGAAGGGGTTCGGAAGCGATGGAGCCACCACGGAAGGGGCAGGACCTCCGGACGTCGGAGACAGATAGTGGTTGTAGGGATGTCCTTGCGGCCCGACCTTCTCCTGTTTGCGCCATTTGGCCCTTCTGTTTTGAAACCAAACCTGCAAAGAGAAAAAAAAACATTGATTAGACATGCTTGTGAGTCTATATATGTGTGATACATTCTTAGGCAATTATCGGTTGTTTAGTTCTGTTTAGCTCTCTTGTTTCTTGCTTTGTTAGTGAGTGTGTGTGTTTATATATAAAGAACGTAAAAGTAAATCGCGATAATGCATCACGTAAAGAGGCCAGCACAAAATAATGCACTGACAGTGTCATTGACCATGTTGCGCTCATTTTTCTTGGAAAACCATGTGGTAGCGTGCACTGGGTCTCTTTTTTCACGTGTGCACCTGTACACATGTAACGTCCAGCTCCTGGAAAACGACATAGGTGCCATTTTTTTGCGAGTTGCAAATTATACCTTCGTTATTTTACAATTACCGGCCGTGCCATTAAGTTAATTTTTAAGTGAGGGGTTGTTTGTTCTCCTCTCCTCTTCGGTACGAACCCAACCAATTTCTGGCTTCCTTGGTTTTATGCAACATCCACAACAACAATTAACCACCGAATAAGAAGAAGACGAAGAACCGGGACCCATTCATGCCGCTGCCAACATACACAATTATTAAACGGCCGTTCCAATAATCCCGAACGATACTCTCTTTTTTAAACCTTACGTTTTCCTTCTGTTCGTTTTTTGCATTTTTTTCTGTCTGTTTTTTGTTGTTTTTGCTGTCGTTTCGTATCTCTCTCCTTCGACCGGAGATAAATATTATTCGGTCTGCTGGAACCTTCATTATTCTATTACGTAATTAGTCACGTTGGTTTTTTTAATTAAAACAACAAAATACTGCCAGAATTCATTAATCTAAAACACAGAGCTTATATAAATGCTAATGCAATTAAAAGGCCCTCGACTTCGGTTTCCACACGTTGGTTGGAGGAGCCTTTCTCGAATTTTCATATCCGACTTTCGATTAATTAAAGGCAAGCGCATTGAATACCATCGCATGGGAATTATTCGTCTTAATAACCTGCGTTTCACGTAGTTTTCAGCCATCTCCATTTCGATTGTCGTCATTAATTACCGTTTATTTGCGTTTTGATTTGGAGAAACTTATTATATTAATCACGATTATTCCTGATTGATACCACATATTAAACTGACATACACTTAATTATTTGTTATTAATACACGAGCATATAAATGAGTGATTTATTTTAATGCATGACTCAAATGTCAACATGTTCATTATAATTATAAACGTTTCAATGTTGCTTGTTCAATCTTCATTCTAGGCATCTTTTTCGAAATTGTGCATTAAACAATTATTTTATTTTAAAAATTTGTGAAATTATATTCAATTAAAATTTCTTGATTTATTTCCACTGTTCCACCATCCTTAGGAATCCAGGCATCACGGTCTATAACTATTAATATTCAATAGGAATATTTTGATATAACTCATTTAGGAATATTAGATTACGGTATTTGTTCACATAGATATATTATCCAGAACTTACAAAATCTGTAGTTTATTAATATTAATATTTGTTACATAAAACTGAACTATCTTAATCATGAAATTTTATAAAATGCACGAAATTTTCTTTAACTTGTAGTATTTTTAGATTCACTCATAATTTACGCAGTTGTTTTGAAATTGTTATATTGTAATGTAATATAAATCGTGAAACGATATATTGTTTTTTTTACACTCGGTTATATAAAAGGTACGTGGCGTGTAATTATGTCATTATATAAAATCGTCCAGGCCGATTAAAATTAGCAGATTATTACGTAAATAGAAATAAACGGCGAGCACAATAGAATTAGCGCTCGACTGGGGCAAAGTTTTTCAATCAGTATTAAATAATTACGCCGCGATTAACGTGACGAAACGCCGGTCTCTGAGTAATACACATATAATGTATTTCCTTAATTAGATATTTATAATAGCAATTATGTCTACGGCTCGGAACAAATTTGTAATTTCACAGGAATTGGGCCACGAGTTTTTAATTAAACTCGAACTGCGAGACTTGTATACAATATATATACATATATATTGATACGTGCATACATACATATTTGACTGTTTTCAATTATAAAAGTAAAATTCAATTAAATCGAGACCGAGCAATAAAAGTTGTTATTCTCTGCACGTCGGATGAAGACCATTGCATATCACCTGTGTGATTTCAGGTGGGCAGAAGGCAAGGAAGAGAAGGTGGTAAAGGGTAAGAGAATCTTATTAGTGATCGGTTTCGTTTTCGAAATTAAAAAAGAGAAGAAAATAAAAATAAATTGAATGAAATGTTTTCGTGGAGATTCGATTCGTGTAGCGGAGGCGGTAAAAAATCGAACCAATTACCACGGCAGACGATATCATTAGGGAGCACAGGCAGGTATCTATTGTCGATGGGGATTTGGTTCACCTCTTCCCCCTGTTATTTATTTTTTTCTTTCATTTCCTTTTCTCTACCATTGCAACCGTCGTTTTGGTCACGTGAAAACAACGCTTTTTGGCTTTTTGTTAGCCTTTCAAATGTACAATAAACGCGTGAAATCAGCAGAGAATGCGTTGCTCCAGAAAGTGAGCTGTACCCAACTTTCGCCACCGAATCGCATTGTACGGCGATTTTCATTGTGCCCTTTATCCGCCGTGTTTGGATTGCTATGAAAAGAGATTGGTAAAAAACAACCATCTGCATTTTAAGATATGCTACAATCCAACTCAATTAAATACTATAAAAAAAGTAATGAAATATGTTTATAAAACAAACAATAATGATAAAAATTTCATCATTCCATAAAAATGCAGTAAACAAGGCAAAAATTTACTTAGATCAACAATCGTGAGATGGCACTACTATAAATTTTATTAAAATGCATATCTGTCACACTTTTATATTGAAAGTTATTTCATGTTCATTATTGTTTTTATGTTTGCAAATTAATCACTTGAATAGAACTTTTTTTGATATAAATTTTGTAGTAACATTCAAAGTATGTAATAAAATTAATCCAACAGTTCTGTTCGTTGGCAACATATACCAGATAGTTCTGTTATATTAAAATATTTGTGTGTGACAATAAAGAAAAACCGCAATTATATTTGCGAATAAAATAATCCTACCATAGTGGCACTTATTCATCTTCTTCAAAATGTGTAAACTATTTCAAAGTATTAAACGGTACTCTTTCTGAAACAAGTTCATTCAATATATTTATTTTTAAAGTTAGAAATTGAAAATTTTAGAATAATCTAAAAAGTAAATAGTCCATCTCCTCGACCGATACCTGTCCTTATCCTTGAAATTTAAATCCAAACAGTTCAACATAGCCTCCCTCTCTAAATTCTGTGTCTCTCGAAACCCAAATATCCTTCCCAAATTTAAATATCCCACATTATCCCTATACACACTTGCCCCAACACACTTGTTCCACTCATTCTTCTGTTGTTCTTTTGTATATTATTATTACAATAATTTATTACAAATTAAATTTATGTTCCCGGGCCAGCCTATTAATAATATCTAAAAAGTACTATATTTTAAGTACCATTTGCTATGTATTATTTTTATTCTAATTCATTACTATATAAAATATATGTTTAATTTTTATTTTAATAAGTTATATTTAAATTATTTAATATATTTTTTATAAAATTGTCAACTACTATCAGTAATTTTGTGATACTTTACTTTTGATAAAATATCTAATTAAACGATTGCTTGTTTAAACATGTGTTCCCGCATATAATGTTTTGTTTGTGTCCCTTGTCTCCGATAAAACATTACAAATTAAAATGAAATGCTTGAAATGTAGACAACTGCTCTTATGTAATTGAATCCACATTTGTAATTAAGTTGATCGCACAATGAATATAAATTTAAAGAAACTATTAATTATAGTAAATATATGTAATGAAGATAGTTAAAATCCTCTTTTCTTATCAGCAATACATTATAGTTATTTATATTTATCCATGAAATAGTGTCTTTATACTATATTAATCGAGATTGAATGAAAAGTTTCATGTTATATAATGATAAAAATAAACAAAAAGCAAATTTAATGGCGTTTCTTCTATGCACTGAAATAACTACGGTCGCCAGGATGCGTGTTGTTTTATGAACTGGTATAAATTTAAGTGTAGTTAAGATACGTCCGTATACTAATAGAAAGAAAAAGATGAGGCAAACAAGAAAAGAAATGGGAATAAAACAAAGCAACGATGAAATAGTAAATGCGGTGTTCCTCGGTCATTTCGTTTTTCGTTTTTAGTTTTTAATTTAAATTTTATGTAAATGCAAATGGGATTAATAAGTTTTTATGACTTTTTGTTTGGTCGTTGATTAAAATGTGTGTAGATATAATTAAAGGAAATAAATGATTAAAGTTTCCAGGTGAAGTATAAAGTGCATTATAAAATGTTTATGCGGGCATAACGTGTTATTATTTATTATTAAATTATATGGCCTACGCAAATTGTTCATTCATGAATGGCTTCGGCCATTATTTCACACTAAAAACACACTCTGGACGTTCGAGTCGAACACTCTCTCCTGCTATCCGCACGAGGAGAAGAAGTGTCTGTTATTACATTAAATGCGCAATTTTATTTTTGACTTCGCCTCGATTGGTCAAAAAACATGAAACCAATTTGCGCAAACAGGCGTGTACCACCTACGGAGAAAACAGGAGTACGGAGAACAAAGACCAAGAACGACGGGTTGCGCAACCGGGGAATTAATACAAAAGTTTCTCTAATTTTCATCACGCAATTTAAATTCGTTTAGTCCGTCTGTAATGACAGGTCCGACGTAATCACATTTTCCTCTGGTGTGTGTGTATATATGTACCTTACAAATGTTGCCCAGATGATTCTCGTTTTGGACGTATATAATTTGTGCCACCGACACACATTAGTGTAATCTGTTTTTTTTTTGTTTCTTTTTTTTAATATTGGATACCTCCTCCGCAGCAAATAGAAAGAAAATAAGGCAAACTCGAAATTACTATAATTGCCACCCCAAAAATGGAAAGGAAGAGACAGAGAGGAACGAAACGTCGAGAAACGACATTAATGGATATCAATTCGAAATTATCCCTCTCGAACTCTCGTTCCTTCGATCCCAGTCTGACGGACCTAATTGAAATTGCTTTGCTTGCTTCGGAAACCGCCATTCAATTGCCATTAAACATGCAAACCAAATTATTAACAATTTATTATTTATTGCATATCAAATAATGAGATCGCTTCACCGCGGAATTTCCCCGCATAATAAAACTCAAGGTTTCTTCCTTTTAATACTGTTTTGCAGAAGGAAGAAACTACTCTAGTTTCACGCAAATTTATTCATTATGCATTGACGTGTTACACACAAATATATATATATTTTAATTTAGCAATTTTCTTTATAATTCAACGGAGAAGTAAAGTTAAATCATGGCGCTTACAATTTTTATAAAAAAAATAAATAAAAAATTAAATTAAATATTTATAATACCTACTAAAATAATTATTAATTAATAAGCAACATACATATAAACTTTCTCCAATTGATTTGAATAATAAATTTCTAATTTTCTATTACAACACATATATTTGCATATTTTTTTTTAGAAAAATGTTATTCAATACACATATTACTTGTAATTTCAATAGCAACTTATGTACGTTCTGCAGTTTTAACAACTTACCAATTAATTATATTATTTATAATAGGCCAATTTTTAGTTAATGTATTTAATTATTAACTAAAAACTCAGGAAACAATTTCTTGATATTTTAAAATAATAATTTTCATCTGTAGTACATATAGGCATCCTTTTGCTCGTGGCCCAAATCCGGCCCTCTCTAAAATCGTTTGATCAATCTAGGGAAAGTTAGTCGGTCTCGTGGGATATCCGAAATAGGTCATAGCAATTTTATGATATTAATAATCAGAGCTTTTAAAAAACCTGTCAACGTAGAGCTTTATTATATTATAATTCAATTAAATATGTAACTTATTTTAAATAATTTAATATTAATTACATTTATTTACTATAGTTACTATAAAGAAATAACATATTCAAAATTATTCATCAAGGTTAGCAAATTGAAGGAGAAAATTGTATTTGTATTTAAATTGTTATGTGACATTTTTGATTAATCTGCATAGTATTTTTCAAATGAGTTTTTGGAATTGACTAAGTAATTTCATTCGTAAAGTTCGTGTGTGTTTAACAAATGTAGGGGGCCCCTTCTTTAAGTGCGGTAACATTAAGTCATTGCCACGGGGTGGGTAAGTAGCCGTATAATACGGCAGTAATTCATTCATTAACATGTTGAATAAACTTTCGTGAAAACGTTTCCAATCCATTGACACACTCGTAAGAAAGCCTCCCTCCCTACCTCTCTCCCTCTCTCTCTAACTCTTTCTATCTAACTCTTTCTCAGTCACCTTTCATTATTCACACAAACACATTCCCGGCCGGCCGCTATAATTACTTGACACTTTTTTTACTTTACCACAATTTCCTTCTTTTCAATTCCGCATTAACATATCTAATTATAGGTTTTACTCGGAGCGCGCTCTTTTCAATCTAAAAGGACTTTAATGTAATTAAGTGCTTCCCGCCTTTTATTCCTATTATTTTTTACTCTTTCAAGCGAAAATGGCAAATTGTTTTCTAATAGGTTTAAACTGTTCAAACAACTAAACGCAATTGTTATTTCAACATTCATCTTGTTTCCAAGTGCTTTCAAGCTATAATATCTACATTTTTTAGATTTCCACTCAATTAGTCATTGACTGCTTTTTGAAACTTTTTACTTTAGAAAACGATATCCGTTCTACTTAAAATATTTGCTATTAAACCAAGAATTCAAATTATATTTGTACAAGAAAACTTATAAATATATTAATATACATTTAATCATATCTAAGTAATCAATTAACATATGATATTTTTGAAGTTATATAAATATTTAGTGAAGCTAAGGCAAGGTTTTATTGTAGACATATTTCCTATTCAATAGTATGTGGTAAATCATTTCAATTGAACGTGTACAACACTTTAAACACGAGTTTTATACTGTAATCTGTATGTTTCTATAAACTTAGCAGCGTTTCTAATCTGTGTAGTTGAGTGTGACAACATAATGGTAAATAATTTCGTTTTAAGTGTTTTTAATTAAGTTTAGAGTCATTAATCAAATATTTACGATCAATAAAATTTATAGACAATAACTTTTAATCTTACAAAAGGTTGACTGGCACAACAGTTCCTATTTTACGGCTGATCTTTGACAAAACCGAAACCCACCCACGGCTCCGGACTTTCACATTTTAATTTATACCTTGGGGCTCGGACTCATAAAAATACCCTTATTTTAGAAAATTGTATAAGATATTGTTTAAAACAAATTTGATTCATTTTAATTACTTCATTTGATAACTATACTTAAATTATTTAATTATTTATCAATCAAACAGACAATTCTAAGAAAATACATTTTTATCCTTATGTAATTATAATGAATGAGTGAGAATAGAACAGTATGGTATAAAATATTTATATATACTTTATATAATCATGTTCTTCTTCATATGTCAGTATTTGCAAGAAATTGTATATTAACCAATTTGTAAGAATAATTGTCGTCTCATTTTCCATAATTAATTTTATAAATTGCGACATTAGCCTTTTTTTTTGTTTCGTTTAATAATTTGTTGAAATTGCACCATGGGAATACATTTCACTTTGTGCTCGTTCCCTTTCTTTTTCATCCGTCCGTTTATTATTAAACATTTCGCAGCTCGCCGTGCGTTCTTCAGTTGCCGCGAAGAATACAAGCGACACAAAAAAAGCATCAGAGTGCATGCGCCGAACACAAATAAAGAACGTTTTCTTGGTGCAGAAATAAACTAATTAGCACTTCGGAGATAACTTATTTCCTCTATGGTATTATCTCACATTATTACCATTTACTTTGAATTTGTACCATTTCTTCGCATGGTTTAATTGTGCACATTCCTAGAATACCGTAATTGATAGTATGTCTTGTATTTGCTTTTGTTTTACCTTTTGTTTACCTCATTTTTGTTTGTATATTTAAAGACAAGAACGAATGAATCAAACAGCGGAATTATAAAATAAACTGTAATATAATAGACTTAAATGTCATTTTCCATACAAATTATTTGTGAAGTGTTGCCGTGATGTATGTGGCTAAAATTGATATGACTTTAGTAAAGGCTTGTTTATAAATTCGTTTTTTTTGTAGTCTTATGCTAGTCTGTCATATTATAATACTAATTCATTTACGTTTTGTTTTTTCATCTTCTCGCATTCGTATATGTATCTTGTTTTTTTTGTTGTTGTTGTTATATGAGAATTAATTAAAAATGAAATCAATTAAAAAAAGGAGAACGAGGCATGAAAGCCAAAGAGGGAAAAAATTACAATTTCAAACGGGCCGCGGCGATTTGAAACAATATGTTAGTTTGTGGTAATAGGCCCAGCGTGGGTTCCGTCCCGACGGGGCAACATTGAGCTAATTTCGGGCACCACGGGGGGTCAGCCGGTCTTTCGTTCAGAGGTCCGCCCCTTGCCCTGTCCCAATCCCTATGCCTGTCCCAACTGCCCCTCAGAGTCCACACACTAACTCACACGTTTGTCATGTTTACACTTCCCAAGCATTTTTATTTTCCCCTAATACCAATGGTAAAACGTTGACATCAATTAGCTGCAGAAGGTAGATTTGATGTGTTCGGTAAAGTGGAAGAAGGAAACCACATAGACCTCAACAGAGAAAGAGAAAAGAAACCGAAATCAAAACTCAATCAAAAATCTTAATGATCGCGAAGCAATTAATGAATCTCGCATTACCAAATAAGAAGATAATGATTGGTTGTGTTCTCTCTTATTTTTTTCGTTTTGTTCCGTGGGTAGTGAAACAAAAGGAACGTTTGATTGGAAAGAAAAAAATAGTATGTATAAGGTATACGTCGGAGGTAGTGGTCCAGATAATCAGCCAATCAGTTGCGTTATTCGGTCTCCGACCAATTAATCCATATAGATAATATCGGAAGGGAAAAGTCGATTAAGATTGATGGGAATGTGCAGAGTCACTACTTTCGTAAGGCCCCCTTCGTTTCAGTAGCTGTTATTAAGAATTTAAATTAACAAGCAACAACCGGCGGTGGCATTAAATACGATCACAAGCCAATTACCGCACGGTAAAAAAAAGTAGAAATAAATAAACCTATCTGCATGTATGCACGATGTACAGCTTGTAATAATCGGATCTGATACAGGATTGTTAGATATCAATTGCTTTAATTGGTCTCCAAATCCCTTCATTTCGCTGCCTAATGATTAGATAAATTTAATCAATGATTCGACAGATATTTATTACTACCGCGCGTTCTATTCCCCAGATTGGTACTACTTAATTATGTAAAATCAAATCAGCAAAATAATAGTACAAGAAATTCCTTCATTAATGAACCTAACAAGAAAATACATATAAATTAAAATAATCTATTTTAAACTTAAACTGACAACTATAACATGAATAGAGTACCTTTCCTCTTTTAATACTAAAACTATAAAGATGCATTTTTCAACATATAACTAAACCCAAAACATTCTAGACGAAATTTTTCTTTGTCCATAATCCAGATGCTTTTAAATTACTTTATTCCTATTGGATTCAATTTATGATAAGTTAATAAAAAGTAAATAATAATTATATACACATATATAAGCTTTATTTTAAATTTTTCTAAATCCTAAAACATGATACTTATTATAGTTATATAAAATATACTATCACTGCAGGTAACATGTCACAATTACACTAAGTGTTCATATGAGTGTTTATCATATAAAGAAAGTCGCAGATATTATCAATTTATTACTTTGTAAAAAAAAATCAAAAGAACAATGAAGATTGAATTATAATATTTCTTGTGCTCATTTATTATCAAAAATGACGTAAGATTAAACAGGTTACTACTTATCGAGTAAACACAATGGGAGTGATAATATATAACTAGCACCATAATCAAGGTGAATTAGGTCAACTTGGTGATTTATATTTTAATATGCTGTAAACATGACTTTTTTAAAAGATTTAATAACTATTTGATTTTTCATAATAATATTTGTAGAAATGTAATTTAAATCGGTGTAAATTATGATTATATTTGAACAAGAATAATGATTCATAATATATTATTTATTTCATTTCAAAAAGATTTATTTGTTATTTGGTTTATTTATAATTTCATATTTTTTATATTTACTTATAAAGCTCACCGAAACGAGAGAGTACACAATTAGGAAATGTCTCTTGCAGTAATTGAATTGTTTCACGGGCTGTGTGGCATGTGGCACCATCTTGTTAAAACCACATGTCGTCTATATCAATATCATCGAACTGAGGCAGAAAGAAGTGTGTTATCATATCGCGATATCGAGCACCAGTAACTGTCACTGTCATTTTCAAAAAAGTATGGTCCAATGATGCCTCCAGCCCAAAATCCTCACCAAACAGTGACACTCTGTGTATGCATTTGTTTTTCGACAATCACATGTGGGTTCTCCGGACCCCAAATGCGGCAATTTTGGCGATTAACAAAGTCATAAAAGTGAAAATGTGCTTCATCGCTTAGGATGATTGTGCTCGAAAAATCAGCATCCACTTGTTGAGACACCCTTTATATGTACGTATCACGTTTTTAAGAACGCCATTTTTTTGTATGATTTTTTTTTGTGACAATTTATATATTTTATTGTGTCTGTGTGCAGAAAGACTTAGGTCGATAGCCCTTTGGTCATAATTATGACTAATAAATATTATTATTATTATTATTTGAACAAATCAATTTAAATTTAAATTTTAGTTTTCAATTTATATTTTTTTCCTTTCGTTGCAACTTCTATTTTTATGTATATTCTGGCCAATAATATATATGTATATCATTTTCACATTTACTTGATTATAGATATTAGAGGTTAATAAAATAGATTAAATTAAAGTTAATTATTATTAGTTGTAAATCGAATTCAACTAAAAGTTAAGCATAATTTATAACACTTAATAGATGAATGAGCTAAACCAGTGATCGGCAAAATTTTGAGATAAAAAGCAAATGATACACTCCAATTTAAAAGACGAGTTGTAGAGTGATTAGTAATTAACATTGTTAAAATATTAAATTTATTTCCAATTGCTAATTATTAATGTGTATATGCTATACCGAATGTAGTATGTGCAATTTAATTGCTGTACGTGCGTTCGTTACAAACGATAAAACGCAAGCTTCAACTTTCCAAAGCATAGTTTCCGAAGGGGAAACTTATATAGGAATTATATTCCCTTCCCTAATGACATTTTTTTAACCGCATTACAATTTCTAAAGATGTGCAGGTTTTAGTGTAAACATCTGTTAGGACAGAGCAAATGACACATTGACAGTGAGAGGAAGCGAACGATACGAAGTTTTTCTCTTTTTCTCTCTATAAAAGAACTGAACAATCTTCCGATCTCTCTCCCTTTCTCTGTCTCGATCACCTGTATACAATACTCCTCGTTCCCTTCTTGGCTTGCGCAGCGGTACACAGTCACGGACTCGAGCGATTAGGTTTAATTAAATAAATTACATGTCTCTATTTTACAAGAATTGTGGTTTCCGAAGGTTATGCGGTCCGGAACGTACGTAGTTCAAGCCAATATCTGACCGGTGCGGCCAAAACGGGATCGGAACACCTGTCAATCAGCGCAATTTTCACCTCGAGATGGTTTGTTTCATTGAATGAAACGAAAACGAAGGATAGAGAGAATCGCTACCTCACGACGAGGACAAGGATAATGCAGAATAGGGTAGCGCAACGGGACGAAAAAGGATGGAGGGAAAAGAAACACCGGTCGACTCCATATTTGCATGCGGCTTATGATTAAATGCGCCACTTAAAGGCGTAATTCAATTACCGTATGCAGATTAATATTGTCCCATAAATATGTATTGCCTCGCACATATACATACAAATACACGAGGTCTTGTAGTGATTTGTCAAATGTCTAAAAATTTCATCGGTAAACCGTAAACAACTGGCACGGAAAAAAGGGGGTAGTCCAATCCTTTGTTTTCCTTCTCGAATCCAATTAAGTTCGGAGAAAATCACTTTCGTGCTCCGATCGGGCATAATTCAATTAATTTTTTTAACCATAATAATAATAATGATTAATGGTTTCCATTTAACTCGAACTCTAGTATATATATAAATATAGTATATAGTCATATATATATTATGTATTGACTGATATGGCCATATATGAGCTTTATTATCGTTACGTTACTCGAAGATTAACTCTATTAGGCTATAATTGCTTGTTAACTATAATCAATTTGCTTCAACGCCGAGTTAGCACAGTTGTTTTCTTTTTCAATTCCTCCTTCCATTGAACTCACATCGAAAATGATATTTTAAACTAACAAGATTGAATACCAGATATTAAATCAGAAATATGAACTAACAAATAGCATCTTATCAAGCTTTTAGTTCCGCTTTTGAGTTTTTCGAAGAATCAGTTTATTGTGAGAGTTTTCCACTAGTTAATAATTCCGGGAAGTTTTCATTTGCATCATTTCTTCCACGCATGTTTGTTTTCCTGATATTATTGTAAATGATAAATATATGTCATATACAAATGTAAAAAAATCTTTGGTATATAGCCCTTTGAGACACATTATCTAATTATATGAATATTACAAATAAATAATAGTTTTTGGTTCGAAAAATTAATCATAAATCTAATTCTTCATCAATACTATTTGTAACTTGACTGAATACCATCGACTACTCATGGCAATGAAACTGAAATGGTAGCAGTTAAAGTTTATTTTAAGTATAATGATCATAATACCATTTAATCATTAAAGTATTTTGTGTAATTACTTGTTATATTCACTTAATAATTAGTTGATGATAAATGTTTAGATGTACTTTTCCAGTTTAAGATAAGATTCCACTTACTTTGTTTAGTAATATGTACATTATTATAACTAAAATTATTTCTTCGCCATGGATGAATCGTCGAAACAAATTCTGTTGATTCGTATTGCGAACGGTTTTACTCAGAATGGAGCGAAGATGATTTCGCGAAATACTTTAATCGTTTATTGTGTAAAGAAGCGATATTACGTTGCACCGTAGCCTTATAGTGAATTATTTTTTTCCAACATTATTTGAACGATTCACCATCAATAGGTATATATAAATTTATTCCAAGAAATCAATTTTCTTGAACCATGATTCGAATTCGTTTGAAAATAATACGAACCAATAAATAAAATGATGATAAATTTGATTTCAAGTTAATACCAAATCCATATCTATATAACCAACGTATATTAAGAAAATTCTATATCAAAATCCGAATAAAAAAATTATTAGCTATTGGTCTGAAATATCTTAACGTTAAAAGTTTCCAATATTATTTCTATTTTATTAATTTTGAATACATTAAACAATATTTATTGTGAACTATTAGAAATTTCAATTTAGTGTAACTATTTTAGCTGTTTTAAATATGACCAAATACAAAAATCGATAAAAAATATGATTTTTAGATTTCACCTTTGTTTTTAAATTAACTTTTATGAATTAACAATGTCAAATTATTATTTTTCTATTAACATAATAATTATATATTTTTTTTATAACTTTAATTGAATTTATTAAATAAATTATGTATGTGCTCAACGTTGATATTCATATAATATTCTTCTAAGTTCGAACAGTAATTGACTCTTAGATCTATAAGAGTTATATCAATTATGAAACTGTACATTGGCAACGAATTGTAATCCAATTAAACCATAAAAGGGTTTAGACTAGAGGTCTAACACTCGGATAAATCCGATAAATGAAAAGAGATAGAGACAGATGTATAAGATAATCAATGCACCTTGGAAACAGAAATTCTAAAAGGTCATAAATTCCAGACACTATAAAACTATTTAAATCTAATAGTTTCAAATTAATTACTTGGCTTGTCGCAATAAAAAACAATAAATTCTCATTGGAAAGCTTCGAGAATGTATCGATTAGGAACGAACGTGTTTAATTTAATTATAAACCAATTTGTATGGTAATTATTATTATATACGCACTGCATCCGATTGAGCACCAACCAACACCATGAACAGCACAGCAAAGCGCACATGTTGTTTTTCGGCACTCGATGTAATTAGCGCGCGACTGTTGATCGGTTCGACGCAACGGCCAACGCAAATCAATTACATAACGCTGAATAATTGAAATCATAAATTACGAAATAATTTATCGTACGTTTAAGGTCATATTCATTTGCCGTTTTGTATGATTTTCTTTTCCGCCGCGATTACACGGTTCTCTCCTGAACGTCCATTGTTCCGAGAGCGCAATTCCCTCCGCCCGTAATCCGAGACGGCAATATTAAAAACCAATTAGATGCGAAAATGTAATTTTTAATTTGAATCAATTCGAGAAGCCTTGTCTCGTTTCGCGAATAACAGAAAATGGACAAAAAACAAAGTCATATTAAAAAGACGTGTTCAGGTCTGATGAATTTTCCTTAATATTCATTTAATTTTCCTCTTCTCCTTGAAATCTACTCAATTGTTCTTACAAAAAAAAAAACATAATATATATATAATAGTATCTTCCAGAGCAACGTCATCTTATTTATATAAAAACGAATAAACTAATTTATCACAAGAAGATATGCAATGTACAACAGTACTTCGCATAGTGCGGCTTCGATCAGTCCCGATTCATTATAGTCCGGTTTGAAAATGTTGTTTTAATTGTACAGTCAAGCCTGTGAGATTTATGTGTATTAATTTTAGTTCCTCGATTAGTCCGCTTTCAAACAATCCGGGTTTACTGTAATTTATATAAGTAATATAATGGTAGTAGCGATTATTTCAACGAGATAAATATCTTCGCGAACAAAAATATGGAATTGAAGTGACTAAAAGCAATGTTCAGGTCTAGTGAATACACGCCAATGTCCTTTGACGTTCCTTATACGGTAAAGAATGGAATTAATAACATTATTTAAAAGCGAACTCTAGTGAAGAAGCATACACATACACAATTATTAAGGGTACGGACATATTACGCTTTCGATCTATAATTTAAGAATTATTATTTTATAATCTTTAATGGTATGTAATTTTAGTCTCGCGTATTATTATGACTCCAACAGTGCGTTTACGTTTTTGTTTTTCCTCTTCTTGTATTATTTTTTTATGTTGCTTCGATTTCGGTACCTCTTCTCTGAAGCCGTCTCTCTTCTCCTTCTCTCCCACTATGCATATTATTTTATATAACGTTGTATGCTTTTTGTTGACGATTATTAAACGATCGTTTACTTTTTCCGGCCCGAAAACAAAACGAAAACGCTATAGTCGTTGTTGCCGCCGCCGCTCCGATTCGATTAAGTTTTATTACGGTTTCTGCACAAAAATTCCGTGAAATCAACTGTAAAACCGATCGTTTTATATTTCAGGCCTTTTATATTATAATAGCACGAGGCGTGATTCCACAACTCTACATGCATGTAGTGTAAACAATTTTATTTTAAGCAAGGCACTTTATTTTGGCTACCTTTGTAAATGTACATTAAAGAAATAAAATAGCAAGAAAATAAAAATATACATAATATAGCATAATTAATTATCAATTTGAAAGATAATATGATCATTCTACATAATAAGAATAAATCAAAGAAAATATTAAGCTTATTCGCTTAAAAAAGATCAATAGCTACTTAAAAATTTGAAAAAAGAATTAAAAAATAAATATTATTTTATTCAAGATTTATTTGGAAACAATGTATTGCAATTACTTTGAATTGAACATCTACTTTATTCGTCAGATTTGCCATCCTCTTACATATTCCCAACGCCGGTAAAAAGTTACTTCGCTCAAATATAAAACCATGGCAGTAAAAATTATAATTTATATTTTATTTGAAAAAATAAACTATAAACAATTATTTAGTGCAACAAAGTCAATAATAGTTATTGAAAATAAATATGATTGTTATATATAAGAAGGATAGAGCAAATAAAAATAAAAAAATGAAAATTTGGGGGCGCCAGTTTGTGTGTGTGTGTATATTTATTTTTTTCATTGCCTTGTTCATCCTTTCCATGTCCTTTTATCGGTGCTATAAGACAATGGTTTTTGAAAGTCATGCAGCGAACATTAAGTATTGGAATTTCGTGTTGAGTGTCCAATCGTAAATCGGAGAGCCCTGCAATCATCATCGTTCGTCGAATGTGACCGCATCATTTGTACAGGGAGAAAGAAAAACTCTGCCGGGTCGCATATTTATTATCACCAGATTTAATATGCACCTTGTGTTTGGAGAGCGGATAACCGATTATCGATGATTACATGTTGTTAGAGTCAGTAATTCGAAAGGGGGGTTGGGGCCATTATTTCTATTATTGCGCGATACAATTTCGCTCTTATTTAATATTCCGACACGACATTATGCAAGGCGTGTATACACTATGTACACCTTTACGTAGGTGTAGCTGGAATTATTGTTATTTCCATTTTGTACGCGTCCAGCATTTACATTACGAATTATCAATTTCATTCTTTTATTTTCTTCTTCGTTCGTTTTCGATTCAATCTTTTTTTTTGATAGGTCTCGCATCGAATCATGGTACCTGTTTCTTGCTATTCGTTTTCTTTCTCTTATTTCCAATTGCAAACCAGATACGATTATTATTCGATCAATTTGCGGTAACCAACTCGAAATGTATATCCTTCATTTTCATGCAAAGTATCACACTCGATCGTATTTCAACTGGATTCAAGTAGGTGTTAACACATTTCCTTATTAAATAATTTATTATTATTTCGGACCAGACTCATTCGAAATTATTTTGTTAGCGTTTCGTAAACCGCTATTTATTGCTCGACCGTTTAGGGCAACGCATAATTACTAATCAATATATTCCATGTATATAGATAGAATTGCCTAATATTTTGTAACTGGATTATTATTCTTATTATTTATTAGAAGATTATTAAAGTAAATACACTTCAATACTTAGAAAATTAATTACTTAGAAAGTAAAGAATATTGTGTCTGATTGATTTACTTGATTGATTAATTAATAGTACTTGAATAACTATACAAATACTTTACAAGTGTCAAAATAGTTGTAGTATTTAGATGTTTAAGTTAATAACAGAATATTTCTTTATAAACATTATTTTACTAACTTGCTTAGTATTTTACAAAAATATATATGATATTTGTTAAAGATTATCAATTTGATGTACATACATACTTTAGTTCACTACACTACGATACTTCCCAAGTACTTAAAAATTACTTGGAAAGTACATTGTTATACTGGTGTCTCATCTCACATTTATATAATCTCTATGGTTATAGTGTGTGTCCACTTAATTATTGCATTAAAAATGATCATTATACAAAATTTACTTTCCTGTTCAGGCAACAAAACTTAAAATAATGTTTCTTATTCTACGAAGTTTTTGCAAATTATTAATAATATAATAACAAATTTTTAATTTTATTAGGTTGGAAGGTTTTTCTTTCATAATACTAATTAAAAATATGAAAATCACGTTATAATTATAATTAAATGAAATAAATTATAAATTCAATAATTAACAACTTTCGTTGTTTTTTATTTCGAATTCAATTACATACATTTCTGCTCTTTCACCAAAGTCCAATTATCGACAATTATTCGAGGTTTTTATACGCTCATAAAAAGTTGTGTGCATTGCTTTTTTTCTTCAACGTTGCTCTGCTCTTCGCTGATTTGTTTGTGCGTTGTAAACTAGTTTCCACATTATGCACAATTATTTTAAACATCGCTTAATGTATACAAATCATATAATGAGGTAAATGCATCACTTCCACTAATTAAATTATTTATTAAATTATAAAGCGACAAAGAATGAGAAAAGAAAAAGCGTAAGAAATGTAAAATTTATGCAGCATGTAATTTCGCCTGATTGACGTAATCATTATACAGGGTTAGTCCAATTATATAAGAATGTCTGGTTAGCAGTGAAATAGCCAAACACATTTTTTTAAATGAAGTTTAGTGAAGAATTAAAATTAGAGTACATATGATTTTTTCAATTGAAATTAATTTCACAATTGAAGAATTTCCAGTTCACTTTCTAATTAGTTAAAATAAATTAGTTTTATTGTAAAAATTAAGAGTAATATTAAAATGAATGAAAAATGAATATTATGTTTTATTCATGTATATATGAATTATTGAATGAAAATCGTTTGACGTAAATCAGAAGTTAGAAAGTAGTTATAGAATAACATAAGTTGACCGGAATGAAATAATTGAATAATATTAAATATATTTTCGAGCCAATTAATTAAGATGCTTGTTATTGCGCGAAAAGCGTGATTATTGTATAAAAAAAATATTATTGATTTCTAATATTAAGTTAACATTAATGATTACGACCTTCGCTAAGAGCTGTATGCAAATACAGATTCGAATAGTAATTTCAAATGGCGCTGCAAGTGCACTAAACACATCGAAAATGTGAACGTAAATCAACAAGAGAATAGAATCAGTAAAAATGATTAATTAATTACAACACATTTTCGTTGCATAAACTCGAACACGAAAAAGAAAAGGAGAAACACATAATCACGGAATTGTTAATTACGCAAAGGATATTATTAAATCGAAGTAAATACGTATAAAAAAAAGAACACCTTATGTGCGGTAATTAATGTTAATTAAAATGATTCAGTGCTGAGTCAGAGGAGATGTGTGTTTCTATTTCGGCGTAAAGTGAATTATCTATCCGATGGCGTTACGTAACTCCCTATGTTTGTTGTCGTTGTTCGAGCAGTAATAATATTCAATAACAATTAACTGCATGGGAATGTGACCGAGTTAAGAAGGAATAAATGAGCCGAGTTACACAGAAGTGAACAGATTGAAATTCCACGGATGATTTCGATGCGGTTAGCCTGGATGATTGGCTGCTTGTCCGCTCTCCGATTATATAAATAATTGGTAAACAAGAAGTAATTACAATTATTTACGTAATACCATTTAATATGTAATTATTGATTTCTTGTAAGCGATATTTATATTCTTGTACCTTTTTTCGCTCTTTATTATATTTTGCAAAGTGATTAATTGGCGATTATATCGGCTTTAATTAGAAAGTATATATAATGCTAAATGATATCAAGCAATAATAATCAGCAAGATAATTATACGTCCTGCCGTAAAGAGAATACGGAGACATAAGCAAAAGGAGATAAAAAACAAAAGAGAAGAGAAATAGGATACGGCATACCTGGATCCGTGCTTCCGTAAGGCCGATTTTCATTGCCAGCTCTTCCCTGCAAAAAGAAAACAAAAGTTGTATAAGTAATGTTCATAATTGCTTTTCGTACGTTCAATTAAACAGTTTCTTATTTAATGTCAGATTTTGTTATTATAGATAAGGCAGTAATTTATATTTTGAGACCGCTTCGCTGCTACAGCGACTTTCACCAATCGCCAATCGCTGCTGATTCTTTTTAATTCTCTTTTTATCGTTTCAGGTTCTCTCTTTTTACTTCTCTCGGCTGCGACAAGGTAAGAATTTTTTGGGTGTCCAGGAAGTTACTTTTAAATACGAAGATCGTGTTTTCCGATCCGCAATCCCCGATAGGCATCTACAAGGATGCCTAATTCGTCGCCGGCTGCCACCGAGAAGGAGGCAGAAAGAGGAGAGAAAACCGGAAAGGTCCAACGACTCTCGCTCTGTTTAGACTCCACCAATTAGATATGGAGATGTACACGACCGACCGAAAAGATTTATTACCCAATAAATATTTCACTGCGACGAGACCATAACATTATTATCCTTTTTACTGCTGCTACTAGGACAGAAGTGAATTGACGGGTTAGCAAAAAAAGACTGTTTCATTCATCGGGATGAGGTGCATCATTTATGTACGTGCGCAAGTAGCTTCTTTAGATGATATAATTTGGTTACGCAGCATCATCTTTTATTCTGAATAATGTAAAGAGTTATTAATACTTGGGTTTGGGCATGTGAGCTTTCAGCCGCGATAATCAATGGATGATTTCGGAGGTCTAAAATGGGTATATTGCCCGGAGCCCTCGAGAACCGGCTACTGGTTGTTATGTTACCATACGTTAATCGCAGAAAAAGAACCATGAAAGTGTTTCAATCTTGTAAATTAACAAAATATTTATGTAAATATACAGTGAGATGTTGTGTATACAGGGACGTTGACACAGTTCTTAAAATTATAATAATGTAATATTATTTGAAATTATTTTTTAATCCATGTAGACAAAGCATATTAAAAAACAAACATTAACTAATTTCGAAAATCTACATTTTAAAAATGTATACATAAATGTAATAAATTTACGTAAACTTATCTCTAAACTTGATTGTCATTTGATAATAATATGGCATGAGCAATTCACATGATTTAGTACATAATAATATGTATTAATTATAATTACTTGATATACGTTGTGTCTGAATCAATGTTAAAATGGTAAGGCAACATCTAGCTATTTATTTAATATTAATTAAAGTGAGGTGACATTGAAAATGGCATTTGTAATGATTTCATATTTAATTACGAATCGTATGGTTGGATTAACAATGAACAACGTAGCCTCATTGTTGCGAGAACGAATGTGCAACACAAACAATGGTTCGCGGTGTAGCCAGCCGTCCTAGCTGAGGGTATGATGATGAGTCATATGGATTTGTGGTAGGTCTAGAAATTAGGCCGGATCCGAGTGGTAATAAATATAAAAATGTGTGCCTTATCGGAAATCTCTATTAGGAAGAGCAGATTAAACCCTTCTACCGATCCCTCCGTTTACGTTTATGGCCACCGATGGAATTTTGGTAGCTCACCTTCCACACCATTCTGATTATCTGAAAAGGGATTCCGGAGTGTGCGCTCTCGATATGGAGACTCGCCTTTCAGCTGCAGGGAACTATTACTATTATGGGCCACTATCGAACCAGTCTAGACTGAAAGTACTTAATTGGTTTCCGTGGTGTTAATGAGCTGGTTTTCTAATTGAAAATTATAGAAAAAGAGGGAGATAGATAGATTGATTGATCTAAGCGAGTTGCAAGAGGGCGGGGGTTGAAGGTGATCTCGGGGAGCGGATACCGGCTGAAAAGAGCGTGAATTAATAATAAATCGATGGTAATCGTTGAGGTGAAACCATTTTCGATGTAATGCGTTTTCGTTATGTGGATATAATTAATGAGCGCGCCTTACATAAATTAGATCAGTTTTCTCGCGGTGAGTCTAAGGGTGGGCACGTTTAATTATTTCGCCGCACCTCGCGCCGGTGCCGCGATGCTGAATTTATAAACGTTCATATCCGGCAATTACGATACCGTCCAGATAACGAACTCGCTCGCTCTCCGACTCGACGCCGAGAGACCGACAACTAACCGACAACGAACCAACAGATCGAGAGAGAAACATTTTACAACCAAAACGAGCGAAACAATTACAACCAATTAACCGTTTAATTGAATTACCAAACAAATTAGGCAATTTGTCCGTTGTTCGGATTTGTTAGTTTCTTTTTTAATGTTGTTGCAGCAACACTTGCTGGTGCTGGTTGCAGCATTTACAAACCTCGTGAAGACGTCCGGGTAATGCGTTCTAGAGAAGGCCTTCTCCAGTTCCTCCAGCTGGTAACTCGTGAACGTCGTGCGGTACCGCCTCTGCTTCCGCTTAGGCGTGAACTCGTCCTGTTCTGGGTCGCTGCCGTCGCTTTGGTCTACTCCTGCTGGACGTGGTTCCATTGCTGCATTCGGTGCTATCTCCTCTGATACTCCCATTATATCTGGGTTACCTTCTGATGACACTGATGGTTCTGCAATTGAGATTATATGATTACTAAGGCATCAAGTCATATCAGAAATACATAAAAATTATAATATTCAACTGAAAATAACAAAATACTATTTATATTTGTAATTAATTGTAATAGATATTATTATTATTTTTATTAATTACAAATCATGGCATAACTTATTTATTTAGTAATAACTAATAACCTTTTCAATAATCTAAATAATCAGTGTAAATCGTATGGTCATATAATAATAAATAAATCTAAAAATTGTTTCAATTTTACTAACTAAAAAGTCAAAGGTAATTACATTTTATGTTTAAATATGAATATTATAAATTTAGTGATACTTGCATATTTAATAGATTGTAAAATACAGTGGAACCTCGCTTAACGAGTTTAATCCATTCCAAAATTTCTGTTTTATTACTCGTATAGTGAAACATATTCAAAAATATGGGACTTATCTTCTCATCGTCACTCGTTAAGCGACTCATATTTTTTTACAATTCATTTTGCTCGTTAAGCGAGGTTCCACTGTATTTTAAGCTGTTGGATAAAAAAATATTACCATTATTAAATGTTGTTTACTTAAAGTAATGTTATTTATTAGTGAATTCGTATTTTTTCATAATATAATAAAAAAATAATATTTATATAAAAAAAACTAAAGTTTTTTTTAGATTTCCATATTTTTTTAAGATATTCGAGGAAAAGTGTAATTAGATTAAATGTCTTTTATCTACCTAACGATGCACATTATTCTTTGAAGCATACGCTTAGAAGATAGAATAATAAATTAATAATAAAGTGCATATATCAACAATTACACGTTAATAATGACTTGGATTAAAATAATTAAATTATATTCCTAGATTATCTTTATGGGTAAATTAGAAGGAGCTCTTGAACCAAGTTTATTGTTGCCTATTTCAAGTTTATGTACTTTTTTTAATATGCACAGCGCATTGAAATTATTAATAATTAAATATCAATTAATTAAGAATCGATAATATTTGCGATAAACATTTTTTTGTTAATTATTTATATTAAACAAATATAATTAAGTTTAATTAGTAACGATGAATATGAGATCTTGGCATGGATAATAATATATAGCATAATCATTAAAACAGCATTATATTCACTTTCAATCTGAATGCGTCTGCCTTACTTATGTGCAACATTGAGTGCATAAATTTAAATGGAATAAGCTTCGTGCTTGCTTCTACCCTGTTTAACGTTTATTTGTTATAGCGTCATTTGTCAGTTGCTCACCTGAGCTGCAAATTACCGCGTTGCGAACTTTCCATGAGAGTAACTAAGCACTTTTATGATCGTACTTTTAATGCTCTGGTTTCCATCACGACTTAAGTACTCACATACTACAAGTGGAAACATACGTTGGTACATTAAAAACAAACAGAATATAATTCAAAATGCATTACAATTATGAGTTATATTCGTACTCAACTATACAAACATGTTGAATTTTACATGTATCAAGGAAGTAATAAACAATGTTCAGAGACAGTTTCTTGTTTATTTCTAGTAAAAAAATATAAAATTAAATTAAGTACCTCTGATATTTTATTGTATGATTTTTATTTCAGTTTACTTATTAATTGCTAATTTTTCAAATATTCTTCTTTTAATATTAATGTAACAACTATTTCTAAAAGACGAAAAATAAAATTATTTTATAATGATATTGATTATTACAAGGAAGTAATAAAAATGTATTCGTTAAATTAACCAATTTGTTTTAAAGAAAAATGATTTTCACATCCAAATTGCACAGTTAAAAATAATAGGGTATTTAATTGTGTTTTTTATTTAATTCTCTTACTTTCATAAAATATTTAACAATAATTAATAGTCCTAATAATGAAGTAATTGCATTGTTTTTAATTACACGAATTTAGAAAAAAATGTAATTGTTAATGATTTTTTCTGTAATAAAATATTTATAAATTCATAACGTATTAAAACAATGATTAAATTATTTAATTAGCAATGTCATCAACTGGGGGATAATAAAAGAAAGCGAATTATAATATAATAACTATTATTTTCTTGCGGACAACGAGATAGTAGAGGGAATCAAGCGAGAAGTTGATTTGTGGTTGTAATAACCCGGAGCACTGTTTTGCATTGCGTTGCAATTTGAAGCCACGTAAATAATGTTATTTGCATACAATTTGTTTCTAAAAATACTAATTTACCGAGATAAGGAACGCCTGAATACGTTTATTAACTATTAAATATTATATCATTATTGAATATAATCAATTAGCATAACCAATACGAACATGCGCAAATGCATGTAATCATTGCATTGCATAATTGCAATGTTTAGTGCAGGAAACGGTACGAATGTTTGTTTGTTTTTTTTTTATTGTTTTGCGAGCTGCTGGCTTCGGAACGTATCCATCGTCCACCAGAAATGGTAATTTCCGTAATGAATTTAGATTCTGATCAAAAGGCCCAGACGAAACAAATGAAAAACCGTTTGCGTTTTCGTGTTTTATTTATGCACAGAAACCGTAAAAATTCACATTTGTATTTGATTGTATTAGATAGGTTGTTCTCCTTCCTACTCAAAGTCCTCTATTATTTTTTTCGGTCTAGATAAGGGAATGTCATGCGGGAGGAAACCGAGTGTGAAATTAACTTTTAATTCATCAACATTGTTGCTATTATTATTATGATTATTATGACTATTATAATTCGCACCAGGCCCCGGCAAGATTCCTAATGAATATTTAAATGCTCGACGCAATTAAGAAGAAGGAGCAACAATAAATAAGTGGACGAAAGGAACAAGAAATGATGTGGGTCGTAATTGCTGTAGGACTTCTTCCTCGTTTTTTTTTTCTGGTGCCGTTGTCTTTGTTCGAACCAATAATGGCAGATTGACTACTTGAATTTGTCGCCGGTTAAGTAATTGGCTTAGCTTAAGCGTGCGTTGTGTCCGTTGCACGTTATAAACGGATGGATCATCGCATGTAATGTGTGTATATATAAAGTTTGTATAGATGTGTACGTATGTCTATACATATATAAGAGTGTGTAGTTATGGAGAGGTGCGTGTTAATTCCCGGGGCAGGTGTCAGATAAACCGGGTCTTGTGGTCTTGGACTTGATCGATCCGCTCACTGCCCCGCTTCGGATGACTGGAAAGGAGTTTTGCCCATATTATGTACAAACTAAGTACATACCACTACACGTATTGTACTTACTCATTCAATTATTAATTCAATACTTGTATATGTCGAGCAGTTATATGATTTCATTGTCCCATGACTGTTCAATGTATTGCACATATCAAATAATAATCATATTCAATTATTGCTGTCTAAAACAGTATCTGCCAAACTTGTTTTCCTCGTGGCACACTGGGCTAAGATAATTTGTTTTGCAACTCACGAAATAAAAATCCCAGCAACATTAAATGGACTAAATTTTCTGATCTAGCAAGGCACTGCACTCAAATAATTTTTACCTATATTTTTAAATTTTCGCGGCAAACAGTGTGGCAGACACTGGTCTACAATATAAGTATTACTGTTGTTTCAGTTATTCCATCCATATACTTGTGTCATACAGTATTCTAGGATAATTCAAATAGTACTATCAATTAGAACTTAATTATTACATACAAATTTATCAAACTTCATAGAAATATAATAATTTAGCAAAACTAGTTTTAACTAGATTTTCTTTTATTTTACACAAAAGCAATTGCTTTTCATGGATAGTTGCAAAAGGTAGAATAAAATAGTTAGAACAATTGTTATTTGTAAACGTTCTTTTGTAGTATTTAAAACCAAGTCACGTGTAGTTCCGTCGTTTAATCATAGCAAAAGAATAGACAAAACAAAACACGAGCGTTTTTCGATGTATTTCGTAAAGATCCAAACTGTACGCTTTGTTTGTTCCGGAAATCATTGTTCGACGCTTTTTTCTACCAGTATCTTGTTTGAATTCGTATTATTTGGTAATTAGCGTTTAGTGAGTCTCGAAATACTTGTAGTCGGTTTGTAACTTCTATATGACAAAGGATCGTCGTTTTCAGTGTAATTGCTTTTTGTCACCCGGAATCCAATGATTCTATACAGCGTTACCAGACGAAGAGGAACAGCAAGAGAAAGAGAGAGGGAGGTCGGGGGTAATTGAGTAAAGAATTACATGTCATTAGCAACGCACTTCCTCGGAACGCAGATAATATAATTACACTATAATTAAGATCTCTCTATTTGTTTGCCTTTCTTCTGGGTGCACATTTCTATATTTTTTTATGAACTTTGTTTTCTAATTCCCACTGAAATGTTTCCCCCTAACTCGCCTAAAAGGAACGACACCGCACACAAAACAAAATGAATAGAAATAACAGAGTAAACGTAGTAATAAAAATGAAACGAAACCGTTTCCGTTGTTGTTTGTTGTGGAATGTGTGGTCTGTTCTTCATCTTCGGGGTGGTTATGGTGGCGTGCTGCTATCAGAGAGTGTCGCGTCGCTCGGTCGGCCAACCAATTTATTTCCTTATCCGAAAACACAATTAGCCATACAAGACACGACCAGCTGACCTGATTCATAACAGAATTATATAAAGGAAGAGGGAGAGACACTGGAGCGGATAGAGGCGAGACGGAGAGACCGGAGGACACGAAGAGCACGCCAATCTTGCTCCCTGAAAGCTTCAATTTGCACCAAGAGATAATTTTCTGAAAAGAGAATCCAAAAACATTTCAGAAACCAGATTTAATCATTCCCCATGCTAAAACAAAAAACCTATTCGATTTGTATTCCGCTTGATTGAGGATAAATTACACCACAAGTTTTTGCATCGCCTCGACGTCTGCTTCTGAGTATAACATATCAATTTTAGTATTTTCCGTTGTGTTCTCATAAAACACTATTTATAATAAGATAATAAATACTACCTTAAATAATAAAACACACAGTTTTGCTTTAATACGATTAAATAATAGCACTCAATTTTTATAGCACGATGAGCATAGGATGACAATTTATTGAAAATGTATATATATTTTTAAAGTTTTTGTTAGAAGTTGTATAATATTGTTTTCAATCAATATTAATAAACAGTAAAATCTTGTATATAATGTTTTCCAGATTTATAACTAAGATTAAATTATGACTTGAATCTAAGTGTCCAACATAACACGGTTTTGCATTTTTAGGAACTAACTAACTATAATATTATATATTATTAGTTTTACAAATTCACAAAATATATCGTTATATTCAATTATTTAAAATAATAATTTTCTACCCATTTCAATTGCAATTCAAAATAATATAATTTATAGTTATAATAATAACAACAGCGATAAGAATAATACACTCGTCTCGTCCATGGAGACATAGAGATATCCAAGGTGGGTTTTAGTAATTAATCGAATGGATGTGGCCGAAACGAGTCTACACATTAACAAGTTGTAGCGAGCGATAAGAGTGGGGAAACGGGGGGATGCATCGGCAACGGGGGGCCTGTCCCATGGGAGAAAAAGGTAAAATGAGACGATGGTACAACCACCCATATTCATGCAAATAACCGGCCAACACTAATGGATTTTATAGCACCGTTAAAAAGTGTGTCCTGCCTCCACAATTAGCAGAATTCGGGGCGAAAAAATATTAAGATAAAGAGAAATTGTTATTTAAATGACTTTCGGACAGAAAAGGTAATTGCTTTTTTCAGTCCGCCTCTCTTCATTTTATGCTGCTATTCATTGTAGTCTTTTATAGTTTTAAAAGTATATTAAACAGCAATAAATTCCGTAAAAAAACACTTAAGTACAAAAATGTTCACCTTCAATGGCACTAGTTTCAATTTGAAACGTAAACATACAACAAACATAAAATTTTAAAAAATAAACGACAATTTTCAATAAGTCAATATTAATGTCAATATCAGCAGTTGACTTTTTATTTTTATTATTGTATTAGCTTTTATTTTGTTATTATTATATAATACATTTATTAAAAATAAATAACTCAGATTATTTTTTAATAACTACAAGTAAATAGCAACAATAGTTGTTACTTATTACATAATGAAATCGACTAAGTATTCTTGTATATTTTATTATGTTTCTCAGTTTAGTGAGTATTGCAAGTCTAAAAATTGGTAAGTTTAAAGAAGACCATTTATTTAATTAATTGAAATAAAGTATTTCTTATACAATAATTTCTACAATATATTAAAAGGAGTATTACAAAATGTAAAAAAATAATAGTATAATTTATAAATGTTGCAAACTAATAATTTATTAAAAACTGAATATAATAGCAATAATTGCAAATAAATAGCTTTCAGAAAATAATAGGTGTCTGTTCAATTTTAATCATCTGGCCAATATAATACGTGTTTTCGTTCATTACATGTAAAATAAATGAGCCTCCTGTATTATGTATTAAGAAATTTTCTCATTTTGAAACCGTTAAATGATTAAGTGGTCAATAAAAAATAAGCTCTCTATATATGAATGTGTATATTTACGCTAAGAAGAAAATGCTGTAATTTTATATACGTACAGGTGCAAAGCTTTTAGTAAGTGTGTTTATTGGCATATAAAATTTTATATGATTTATTAAAAAGCGTATATATAAAAAAATAAATGTATTAAAGATAAAGCAATTAAAACTTCTTTTGATATTAAGAAAATATACGTCTGATGACAAATAGAAAATTGAATAGTTATTGCTATAAGAAATATAAGTGAAATAATTTTGTCTCTAGAGTGAAAATAGATTTATCATTTTACAGCTTTTTGGTACAGTACTAATATTTTGTGATTAATGAAGTAGACCTCTGCTTTTACAAAAAAATGTATTCAGAATTGAATTTCTTTATTTGCTTCGGATTATTTCTATTTTGTTCCTCCTTTAGTACGGTTTCAAACAGTCCGTGATATTGGCTGAACCTATATTTATTTCTAATATTATAATTTATAAATGTCTTTGTAGTATATAGCAGTGTTGAGAATCACTGTGGGTCGTCACTCACAGGGAGATCGGTATGTTTTTCTACGTTTATCTACATATACCCATTCTTCGGGGGGTCCTTCACATTTTTTAATTGAAAAAGGGGGTTGCGAAGCAAAATGTTTGAGAACCACTGGTATAGAGTGTGCATTAATTGAGAGTTTGTAATGTTCTATAATTATATTTTATTGCCGTTTTTAAAAAATATGTTGAAAGCGTAATGTTTTTAAGGTATTTATATTTACGAGTTCATTCGGTAATTATGGAATAGAAGAATTTCGAAGCAATAAATAAAATAGTAAATGCGACTTAAAAATATATTACATGGCTTTCGTTTATAAATAATGAAGTTGAAGAGATACTTAGTGAGGCAATAATTAAATCGTTCCTCTCTGCTTTCCGAACAAAACAATTTCTATACAAGTTTTGTAATTGGAGCTGAAGTAAAGATAGCCGAGAAGAATTTAAATGAATAAAAGATATGTTATGAATTGTTTCTGCGTGAGCTTCTATATTTATAATACATAATTAGGAAGCAATTAATTGGTAAATGGTCGAGTTAGTAAAGTATGCGCGTTACGTTTCCGTAATGAAGAGGAATCGAAGGTAAAAACAATAATTATTTCGAAATAATATGCTGCCAACATTGTTGGTCAGAGCATAAACCAAAGGCGAGGAACGAAGAGAAGGAAACGTGCTTCGATCGAGAAGAAACGACAACGATGGAAGACAAACAGAGGAGATGCGAATCTATATAGAAATGATGCGAGTCGTGGCCCCGAGGGGAGGGAAATAATGCACTTAATTATAATGAGGTCGTTAGTGAAAAATAATTCCAATAAAAATTTATTGAATGTTCCCGGGAAAAATCTGAGAAATTGACTAATCGCTGGATGCTTTCGTAAATAAAGATACTAACATAGCAGCGGACGGAGCGAGTTTTTACTGTGAAATTGCTCGCGTAATTCTAGGTAACAACTCTTTCTCTAAAAGTAATTTGTTTCGTTATGTGCAATCATTTAAAACAATAAAAAAAGCATACACACAGACACACTACTCTCTTACATACACACATATATACACTCGAGATGAACAAAGACGGAAAAGCAAAAAATATGTGTCCATTTATATATGATGTATTAAATAAGCAGTTAGGAGCGACTAATTCAATTACCCGCCATATCCTTCTTGTTTATAGACAACTTAACTATGTAATTATTACACACAGATCAACCTGAGAAAACAAAAAATATTAATTATTGATAAGTATCATCATGATTCAATTGCGAATAACAATTGTTAAATCGAACACTCGAAATGTTTGATATATGGACAAAAACAAATTAAATTACACATTCATTTTATTAATATTTACTAATTCTTTCAATCACTGTGGAACTAACATGTGGCTCTCAAGCAACATTAAAAATGACTATCATTTTATAATTTGGCTATTACATCTCAAAAGTTTGCCTATGCCTTCTGTTCGAGTGATGGTAGGTAGAGAATTAAATAACAAATACTTTTCACCACTACTACTATTATACTTAATAGACTTTACGAAAGCAAATTATGTCTGCTATTGGTTTAGATGTAACATAAGTCATAATTTGACTGCAAGCGAATAGCAATTCTATTAAAAGAAGTAATTGAATTGAATATCAAAGCCATGTAAACATAATTGAGTTTAGATTGCAGCAAAACAATAAATTAATTATCCTTGCTTGCTGACTGGCATCGTGTGTTTGTGTGTATGTGTGTGTGAGTATATTGTGTGCCTGCCTATAGGTATGAGTACGCTGCGAGGATTTGGCCTTGTTATGCACACGTCTTCAGCTCCATCATAATCAGCGGTGCTTATTAAATTACAAAATTAATATTTCGACGAATAAAACACATTAAGATCGCTATCGCTTAATTAAAATGTAATTACGTATGCATAGACATATTGTATAACATGGGATTTTCCTTCGGTGAAATTATCGTGCTTGGACGTGCTTAAACCCTATGATTAAGTCGACGATTCCGTTGCTCTTCTAATTGGAATTGGAATCATATCAATTATTCAAATTCCGCAAATGCAGACCCGATTCAAGCGGATTCGCCAACGAGCATAACTCAGAACAAGATAAAGAAGAAATTAAAGACGGCAGCACCGGATAATAAAAACAAAACCAAAACAATCAAGCAAAACGGGGTACGAACAAACAGCTACAATAAAAGAAATTAAAGAAAACGACAAAGTCGCGATTTCTTAAAGGAATTGTATAAATCTTTTCCACGCGAACCGACGGACGGTTTTAAAATTTATAAACAGACTCGAACCGCGGTCTTAAACCACTCCGGTATTTTTACGAGGACTGCTCAAACTGGGAGAGGATTCGAAAACAAAAACTGAATATAAACCGGAGGCCCCGGTCGAACGGCTAATAGTCGAGCTCTTTATTTCTTATAATTAATTTTACATTAATTTTATTATGCCGCATTGCAACGCTTTGATTTCCTGACGTGACGGTATGCGAACTCGCCCAACTCCGACCGTTTACATTGCAAATCCCATTTGTAGCACTCACTTTCCACCTTTGAAACGAACGAAGACGAAGTGAAACATTATTTGCTCTCTCATCCTCTATCCAATCTACATTTCTTCAATTTCTCACTATTAATATCACTCGTAAAATTAACCGATATTTCGATCATAAAAAAACAACTTACATCTTTATTAAGTTCCATATTAATAAACGCTTTAAGGAATTTGACACATCCAGAACGAGGAGCCATAAAATATTTTATTCCCATGGTGAAGAATCATCGGTTTACGGCTACAAAATTTACGACCCATTGACTTAATTAAATATATTAGAACGCCTGAATGGTAAAGTCGCTTTCCATTTTCACATATTCAACACCAGATGAATGACGTATTGAAGCTTAATTAACACCGGCGTTTGCAAGAAATACTAAATTGTGTCGGATGTTGAATTGGTATTTTAGTTAATGTGCTGATTCTATTGGCGAAATACGCATTAATTTTTTTCTGAAGGACGTCACAGTGATCAAGGAATACCATAGAATCCATATTCCAATCACGGAATAAATTACATTCTATAATTAAATTATTAAACATATTTTTTTACGACTAATAAATTACATAAATAATTAAGTTTTATAATTGCTTAATTTATCAACCGTTTTTTTCGCCAACCAATAATGTTTTCAACATTTCTAATATTACAGTGTTTAACAGAATTAAAAAGAATATTACGTTTCCAATATATTCAAATACAAAATTGAATATCATTTTAAAAATAATAACTGAAATTATTGTGTTAAAATAATATAGTATTTCAACCCGCTAATAACTTTTAATTTAATTAATTATTTTATATTAATTTATAAGCACCAGTAAAAATTGTAATTTATGATAATTGTATTAAAGGTAAAATTAAAGAAATACATGGTTATATAATCAATTTAAATTTAAATATCTGTAATTTTTAATCAATTTAATCTAAACATCGATCAATCCAAATCTAAATATACATTCATGAATAAAACTATTCCGTTTTTTTTGTTGCATCAAAAAATTTAGTTATTAATTGAAGTGATTCATTCTTAGCACGAAACAATGGTGTTTTGCAGAACGAAATAAATCAAATACAATTCTCGTACTGAAATACGTTCGATTTTCTGGAAGTTGTATTCAATTACACTCATACATTGTTGTATTATTGTGTTGCAGCTATTATTACTTTTTCGTTAACATTTTCTCGCCACGTGAGAAGCATTTATTGTTTATGAGAAACCTTTTTATAATTGTGATGCAGTTTGTGATTCATGCAGCGAATCATACTTTTATTAAATTACCAGCAGATTAAAATCTTTTTGTGTATTCGCAAACGAGAAACAAACAACAATTGAATCGAAGGGCGTTCATTGTTTCGGTGAGATAATTACTTGTTGTTTGTCATTGCGAAATACGGCATAATCACATAATATTTTGAATTTATTGATATGTTTTTATCTAATATATTTAAAATATGATTCAATATTTCTATTTAATGAATTAATTATTATTCAAAATTGATATTTTATTGTATTTAAAATAAATAATTCCTCAAATAACACTGTAGTTTGTTTTATAAATATTTAAAAAAAAAATCTATTTGAAAATGTTGGTTTACTGATATAAATTTATAGAGAACAGTTTTGATAGTTTCCTTAGTTCCCTTACTGATTGAAGTAACTCTAATTTCGAATCGATCTAAATATTTGTGTTAGTCAGTCAAAGTGGAAAATTGAATGAGTCATGTAAAATTCATTCCGGTTCATCTTAGAGTATTAGAGATAAGTAGAAGCTTTAATCTCATACCTTCTGGTTAGAAAAGTGTTTTACTATGTACGTAATTCGTCGCCTATCAGAGCAGGTAATAAAATTAATCGCTACCAGAAAATAAACAATGAGTAAGTATGTACCAATAAAGAGAAGGCGGAGAACGAAAGAAGTAATACAAGTTCCAAAAGCACGGATATTTTCGAATCATAAAATTGGTGCTGTCATTCGGCTATTGTTTGCGAGTCGTAAATTAATTTCTTGAGTGGATGCACGAAGTAGAGAGTATGTTGCAGCGGAGACTCCTCTTGTGTGCTGCACTTAAGCCTAATCTGAACAACTAATGGATGCTTTATCACATCACCTCTCGGCGCCCAGAGATGTGATCCAGGACTTAAACTAGATTTATTTAATTATTTACAAGCCAATCTCCCGATTAATTAAACCCAATATTCGCCAAGCCACGAAATTTCCGAGAAGCTGGGGGAAATTAATGGACTGATAAATGCTGAAAGGCATTCGGGAAATAAATTAAACCTGGAAGGATGAACGGGGAAAAAGAAGAGAAACAAAGGAAACCGCAGAAATGATGTTTGAGGAATTTATTGCCTTTCCAAGCAGCTGATGTACCACTAAATGAACGCAGCAAGGGGCAGGGAAGAGAAGGAAGAGGTGGAACGAGAACAGAAAACTAATTAAAATAGAAGTCAGCTGCTTGTTAAGAGTTTTATGCACATACATACATTCACACACATACACACTCAAATATACATACGGAGCGCGTAAGCAGTGCCCGAAAATGCAAGAGCTCCTTTATATAATTAAATTAATATGTATTAATTTAATTGTCCAGACGTTGAAGAAGCGGGAGCATCTCGGTTATGCAGCAAATGCCAATTTTATGTTTTAATTAAACGGAAAAAGATAATAGTGTTACGTGTCTTTACACTGGAATGGTCGTTTTTATTTAATTTTGCTCGTCCTTTTTGGTACACGGAATGAAATTGTCATTTTCATTCTTGGCATTGTTCGCGTGCATGCATTTTGTGGTTCCAATTCAGGCCAAAGCATTTATTTTTAATGCACATATTTATAAAATAGCATTTCTTTGACCCCAACAGCAGCAGCAGCAACAGCAATATCCTTTTCCCCGACCATCGTCCGTTTGCTATTCAATCCTTTTGTGGTACACGAAATGTCAAATTGCAAACATCTGCTAATCCTAATCGGGACTGCTATTCGTTTAATTAGAAGGAAGGAGGAGGAGGAGATTTTTTGATGTTTGTGAAATCATAAATAATTCCAAAATAATTGCCTGGCTTGCATTTATTTATTAAGGAGAGAAGGACGGAAGGACAGCGAGAGGAGAGCAGCGGCCTCTAATTAAAATGGGACAATATATTTAATGGCTCACAATTAACAGCCGGAAATTAAGTTAAGCACGGACGACTTCTTATTATTTATCAATCTCTAACCTCTCATCGTTTTTCCATTTATTTTTCGTTCCATTTTGTACATCTCTCTGTCTCTCTTTTAATCTCTCGATATTCCTCACTCTTTCTCTCTTTCTTGTGGTCATTTAGTTCATAATCCTGGCCGCTCGTTTAAATTCCAATTTTACGAGCGCCGCATTAAAATTTATGCGACGCGAGCAAACGGCGACGACCAAAACAAAAATGTGACGGGCACCGTGGCGGGAATTACAAATCAAGACATAACAATTTTCAAGATCGATAATTATCGAAAGACTCACTTGATTACATTGTAGGAGTGGAATATTATTGACCGCTATTCGCGCTCATTCCAACTGTAAAATACTCGAGAACATTTTAATTCCGCCCCCGTTTGCAAATCAACCTATTCCATAATTACTTTTGTATTGCATTTTTCTTATTTCTACGGTCTTCATTCCAAAGTTGACGGTATATGTACTGCCAGGTTTTTAAATATAGGCAACATGATAAAAGAAATTATAAAAACCTATGAAAATCTTTAGTTTAAATGATTTGTAATGAATAAATTAAAAAAATAGTAAAAAAATGTATTGGTAAATATCATCGGGCTTAATTTCCTTTTTCGTGATCAAAATGACGATTTAACGTTTCTCCAATTTACACAGATTTAAAATATCACATAACCACCAAGGTTTGAATTATTTATTAATTATAATTAAACAAATATATTTTATAAGGATATACAGGAACTTAATCAAAGCCTAATTCAACGTATTTATATGATTTTATTATGCTATTTCTTGACAAAATCACTTTAGCATTTTGTGTAGAAACATAATTGATATATTAAACTCTATAAACACATTTATCATTAGTTTAGGAAAACAACAAGTACTTTGATATAACAAGTTACTCAGTAAGTGCGGGAATAATTTCAAACGATTTTTTTAGTGCAATCTTTATTGCAACTAAACATTATTTTACACTTTAACTACAATTCTTGCTACGCCATTACTCATATATACAATTTCACTAAATAAAAAAATCTTTATCTAAACTAGCTTAAAGATTTATGCAATTGTAAACTAAAGTACTGGATATAAAAAAATGAATGGAACCGTTTTATTATTGCAAATGAAAATAATAACAGAATTGCGTATTTACAGATAAATAAAGCGATATTATTCATTTGAATGTTTCCGTTGCAATTCCGATATTTATTTGCATTTCTATGCCAGCAGAATGCATTAAAATATAATAACGATTGCAACTATTTCCGTCTGAAATGGAACTGTCGCACGCTATTTCCTTTTAATTGAATTTATTGTTTTTCTCTTGCTTCATTCGTCAATCAAATTTTGACGCGTGTGTGTCACCTGATATACGAGATACACCGGGCCCTATGTATCTTCATTCGCGATCAAAATACGACCACTTGGCAATCCTACATAACGGACTAATTACATAGATACACACACAATTCTGCAGAATGTTTTAGAAATTACAAATACAATTTTAATTTTAAATAAAAAAATATTATTATTTAATTTGCAATATTTATTATTATTTATATATTTTTATTGGACCTAATTTGGACCAGAAGCCTATCAACCAAAAGTATTTCTGCCCATATTTAGTATTATTTTATTGTTTTTATTATAATGTCACCAAATATATCGAGCAACAATAATAAAAAACAATTTATTTTTAAATATAAGACTAATTATAATGAATTGAATTGACTGATGTTCAATATAAAATCAATCAAATTAATTATAGGTAAGTAAATATCTTGAGGAAAACAAGAATAGTGAAAACAACTTAATTATTTTAGATGGTGCACACAACATTGCAACACACCAGAACAATGAAGTGCGCAGATAATCCGTAATTACTATGTGATGTTGCTGTGGTTTTTCCATGTATTGTACCTATCTATCTACGTTTGTGCGGTTTACCTAATCAAAAATTAAATTATTAATAAATCCATTTTAATAACCATTACAAAATGATCATCTCATTTTAATTACGTTGTTTTTCTCTATTATTGCAAAACTTAATTGATAATAATTATAAAAACACAATATAAAATAGTTGTGTAATTACGTGCAATTTTTTTTGTCAAATTATCTGCTAAATACAATTATCTTTCTACATTAATTAGTTTTTTCTTGCCTAATATTTATTTTCAATTAATTGAAATGAATTGAATATTTTCTTAAAACTCAAAAAGTTTAATATACATTTTTATCAGAAGAGTTTTGTTTGATAACTCATAAGTACAGGTATCCATCCCCGACTTACGAACAAAGTTCTGAAAGCTCTAACTTGTTATAAGCGATACAAAAAATTAACTGTCCAAACAAACAATTTCTTTAATAAAATGTAATATTTTTGGAAGATATACTATCTGGTTTGTTGCAATTAATTCTTTTGTCGTTTTTTATTAAATAATTGTGATGTCTACATTGAAAAGTATTTGTAAGTGTTTTATTTATTTTAATCTTTTTATTTTTAAAATTTATGTAGTCAGTAATACGGAATTTAACATATATAAAAGTAAAAACCTTGATAAAGTGTGGTAAGATAAGTATATTTTGAAATTTTTAAAGTTCCACGGGACAAATTCGAACAACCCTTTGGAACATAACTTGTTTGTAAGTCGGGAGATACCTGTATTATAGTATACTTTTATGTTATTTTGCTATTTTTTAGTAATAAAATAATATGACTTTTACAACTTTCTGTTCTAGCAGTTTTACAGAGTCCAGTATAAATTGATTCAATTAATTATATTTGATCGTCCAATTAGTCTTAATAAAAAATATTGACAGAAAATTAAATGTTTATATGCAGACGTATGTACGTCAAGTGTATAATTAATATCAGCGTCTTTAATTATTGAAAAAGTGAACAAAAAATATGTAAATGCAAGCTCTATAAAAAGCAGACCGGAGTTGCGCAATGAATAAAGATTTTTTCCTTTAGCGGAAATAGATAATTGTAAATAACTTAATTAATTGTCGTTTAATAAAGAATATGCAAAAAGAGTACTGAATTGTTAATACTTATTAATAACAGAGCGGTATAAAGTATTGAAAAAAAATCGCATATTTATTGCAAAAACTGAAATTAATTATATTCAAACGATATGTAAAAAAGAACAGTTTGTTGGCGGATTTAATGCGTCTAATTAGATTTATTAATTATAAAGTGTGCTAACATTCCAGTTACACAAGGAGATTGTTCCATGAAAATGAATTTGATTAATTTCTCTCTTGAAGTAGGATTAGAGTTATGTAACGAACGAGAAGGAAGAAAAAAGATGCATATAATAAGTGCGAAACATACACACAGAAAAAAAGGAGGTGCCTTAACGGAACGCTGACTCGGTAATGAATGCAAATTGAAATAGCTCAGATTTAATTAATATGAATTTAGAAATAACCAAAACGAGAAGAAAAAGTCTTCGGAGAGGAGCCGTGGAAAAAGGTTCGTTCGGTATTAATAAGGTTTTACGGCGTAAATAATCTGATAAATGAGCGCGGTAAACACTGTGACGGATGTTGTTGAGCATGGAAGGATATATTATATAATAATCGCATATCTCTGTGTGTGTGTATACGTGCACAGATGGATACGAATAAATGCGATTAGAATAGTGATCACAACACAAATAGAGTTTAACTTGATTACGGGTATAAATCGAAGACACGCCATATCTCATGTATAAATTAACCTGCGGGTTAATTTGCATCCTTAATACAGGACTTAAATTAATTTGACGAGTTATAATGTAAATGAGACTGGCTGTATGAGTTCTCATTACTCGTGGAGTAATACATGGAACAGCCACCTCCGGGGCCAACGGATCAAATGGATGGAAAAAAAAGAGAGAAAATCATCCAACTAACCAACCAAGAAAGCAACAACCGACCGACGAACCATCAGGCATTCGTGATTTTCTTGAAATTGAATTCGCGATGATGAAACTTCGAGTGAAAGAAATACGAATGTCCGTTTCGTCTGTCTTCTTCTCGTTACTGCAATTTCCATCATCGTTATTGTTTTCTCAGACAAAGGGAGGCGGCAATAATTAAATTATAAATTAAGACTCGCATTGAGCTGTAAAACGTAATTAAAAGGCAGGAAATTTGAATTTCCTTCGCGGCCTTAAATGTATATTACTTCCGGCTGTGTGTCCATAAAAGCGGAGTAGTAGCCACAGACAATGTTGGCAACTCAATGGCTCCAACCCTATTCTGACCAAGTTTTATTACCTTTAAGTGCACATCGCAATCATATTGTATATTTATTGCTGGGAACCATTCCTTCCCTCTTCTTTTTCCTTTTCAGCGCCTCCGCCTTCTTCCTCTTCTCGTTACCCACATTGAAAGCCAATTTATGCCCCCAAGTGCGTTGCTTTGACATCTCACTTCCAATTTTATGATTTATCACCGATACAGTCAATGATAGGGATAAAGGTATACATCTTCCGTCCTATTACTCAATTTAGTAACATCTCCATATCAAAACAATATTAGTCTTTAGTGCTTAAGTATGATAATCACATTCATAAGTTATCTGTTTAGGTTACCTTAAGGTTATTGGTGACCCGACCCGACATAGCGCACAGGACAAAAGCGCGTCGAAAAGGTGCACAGACGAAAGCGCTCAGTAATAAAAGCGCCTACGACATTTACTCTAGTGCCTTAAGTTGCTAACAACTGGGTAAAATAGGTATTTTTAAAATATATACAAATTTTCGTGTATTTAACGTGGTTATTTTGATGCGCGCTTTTGTTACTACACATTTTTGTCCTGCGCGCTTCTGTTTCTGCGCGTTTTCCTCTGCGCACCTTTGTCGGTGCACTTTTGTTACGGAACCAAGATAAGTATTTACTTACCAAGTAAACGTTTTTATGTGTACGGAATATACACACAAGTACGTGAACTACTTCTAATAACAAAGTAATAAAAACATCATATAAAAAATTGATACACATAATAGTAGAACTATTTCTATGTTTTTAAAATTAATAAATACTAGTAACATATATTTCAACTTAAAGTGGATGTATACTAGTATAGAGATATAAACATGTATGTTATGACACTGATCTATTTTATTTTCATATTCTACAGCACATAACATCTTACTGCGAGCTGTCAATTACCTCGCTTGAAAATTGATGATTTGGAATATTGCCACAAAACACCTATGGAGACACAAAATATACATGAAATCATATTTTATATTTATGTCACTAAAGAGCCTAATACACGGCCACTGTAAGTTGGAGTACATGCCACTTAGTGACTAACAAAGTTTGTATATAATTCTTCCATATTTAGGTAATGTTTTTACAACATAAATAATATATTTTCATCTACAAATTTAACAGTTCGGATCATATGTCTATTTCATACATATAAACAAATAAAAAATACTAAAGAAGGCTATTTATTGGTCATAGGTCTTTCCGCCCAGTCTACAAGTATTTATGTATTTTTTTTAGGATGTTTAATTTTATTATTTTTACTATAATTTATATAATGGTTTGTTATTAAATGATTTTAATATTGCAAATAGTTTCAGTTCATATTAATTAAATAATACCCTCTCTCCATCTATCAGACGACGTTAATTACAACTTCATATAATTGTAGAAAATAAATATGAAATGAATAATTACCGTTCATTTTAAACTCATCTGAGTCTTCTACTAATTAACCAATAAACTTTATATATGCATGGTAAACATAGTTAACATAGGTTAAATAACTGCGTAAAGAATTATTTTACTTACATCAATTACAAATTAAAATAATTAAATTCACTTTTATGTCGATAGAAGCAATTTCACCATATTTTAATTATTTATAAATTTATTGACAATTTTGCTTACATTTGCTATTAAATATTGAAGAAATCTTCATTATTATATAATTATTAAGAAAAAAAAAATAGTTTTTAAGTTTATTTATATCAAAAATTTTATGTTATATTTTCGCCAAGAATCTAATTTTATATTTAATACATAATTCATAATTATTTAAATATGTAACAAGTTTATAGATTAGAAGATTCTTAGATAATATTTACATTTTATTAGTGTTATGCAATAACCATTTTCTTTGGTTCAAACTGAAATAATTCATGTTAAAATATAAAAATGCAAAGAAGTGGATATTATCGCACAAGTCCGTATATGAATGTTTGAAAAATGTTAAACGTTGAAATAGTTTGCATCGCATTTGGCTCGTTTGTTTAGTAACATGACAATGATAAAAGGAAGCAGGACTGTGCGCATTCTCGACGTAAAAATAAATAGCGTATGTAGGTAACATCCGTTACATAGTAAATTACCAGCAGATTTTCCAAGACATATTTAATCATCATTTCAAGTATAATCTAATCATCGCCAACATAATTACGATGCAACATGTTAGATATTTATTTTGCAGCAACGATTCTAAGGGTCTATTTTTCAAACTGAACATAGCTTAATAGCATTTATAAAAGTAATGTCCTACAATTATATTTTTACACGTTGTTACGATACGTATAAATACTTTTAATGCAGATCCGTATTAAGGAATACTATTTTAAATTATAATTTTTGCTACTAAATCTGTACATAGTGGTGGATTATCCATTGAAACACGTGCCAAATATAATTTGTTAAGGTGACTCAACTATCCTTAATCCGCCACTGCTATACAAAAATTGTTTACAACCTACAAAAGCATTTCAATTGTATGTATGAAGATAATGCTGAACAAAAGTTTATATCAATTCTTAATGAACAATTAATGCTCAACACTTTCTAATCGCAATGAATCATATAAAAATTTCATTTATTGTTTGATTTCCTGTTCGAAATTTCATCAATGGGTGATGTTGGAATTTCACCAGAAATGTGAATTTATGTATAAATCCTTCGGTTCGACAATTTTATTACAAAATTTAATATAATTTTAATATACATTAACTATACCTTTGTAGATAAAAGTATTTATTTTAAAGTAAATAATATAATAAAGCCAAATATATAATAAACCATTTATCTTACATGTAAATTTATATTTTGTATAAATAATCCATAACATATTAATCAAGTAATATTTAAATTATTAAATTAAATTACCTCCACAGATTTTTTTTATTTATATGTACCGAAGCCCTATAAAGTTAATAAAGTTAAAAAAAATAATTTTAAATAATTTGAATACAAAGCAGAGTGTGTAAATATTATTACCGGAGAGTCAATTAAACGTCCGCCCCCTCGGTAAATAATACAGATTGAATTCTATTTCGTAAACGGATCCTTAAAATTAATGCGCGAACATTAAGGACAAAAAATATATACAGCGATATAATAATATTCATAGAAAAAAGAAAACTAATATCGTATCAAGTATAATAAATGAAGAAAACTAAACGACAGAGGATTCGATAAATATTCATGAGGATGACGAGCCGTTGTATATCTCAGAAATATTCTTTTTTTTTTGGAATATAGACGCACTTTTTAATTTTAATACATAGGATTATACTATGCTATATTCCATAATTCTAATAAATCCGTGCATCTTATACAATGAATAATACTATTTTTTCCATTTTATTTCTACTGATCAATGCATTTGAAATTATATATTTACTTAGTAGACTTATTGTCAATTTATAAATTGAACAGCGAATTTCATAATTTGTAAAATGTTCAAAAATGTAATAAGTAATTGTAATAAGGATTAATAGGTTAAAAACCACAAATGAATAAATAATTATAATATATACGAAAATATTATTAGATTTTTTTTAAGTTTAAAAATCAAAATAGATTTTGGAAGTTTAGATTTATGATTTAAACATTATAGCAAATATCTATTCATTTGCTTATTTTTCAAGAAATATTTTAATAACTAACAAAGTTTTAAAGCATGTTTTGTTCTATGATTTTTTTCCATACGAGATAAAATAGAATTATATGTTTTCGAAAAGTTTCCTAATTATTCTCAAAATTTAAGAGATTAAGAATCACTGATATTGACAATATAGCAATAGCAAACAGCAAATGTTTTCTTTTTCCTTCGTAGAGTCAAGTCTCTTTTTATGGGGTTAATTTTTGTATGTACAGGTAGCACTCGGTTTACGATGTCTCATTTTACGCCAATTCGATTTGCGCTGGCTTTTGTTCGAACAGAACTGCGGAGTAAATCAAGGGTTACCTGTATTTAGTTTCACGATTAGTCCGGTTTTAAATAGTCGGGGATAGTTAGATGTATTGTTTTTATTGAAGTCATAAAATGCTCTGAAACAATTGATCGAAAGGTTTTGAACCTTTTTTTCGTAAGCCCAAAAGAAGTGATTTTGTTTTGGAAATCGAACATCCGGAGATTTTCTAAAGAAAAAAAGGTTTCTCTTATACCTATAGTTACCAATGACCCACAATTGCGGTAACTTAAAAAAGCACTAAATGACTAACATAATAAGATTCGCTTAAAAAAATATTTCTCCGAGAATTACTTGAATTCTTAAGATTATTTTTAATCTAGAATCATAGTTATTAATAATGATTTTTAAATGTACGCGATATATATTTTTATAAGTTTTAATGATATCAGTGGTTGATTTATCTGCGCCGCTGAGATGATTAAAATTTAATTAAATTTACAAACGCACCGGAAAAATGCGCGTCGAGAGAGCGAGACAGATTGATGCGTACGCGATGGATGATGGAATGAGATGGAGCGAAATTGCGTGGCATTAAATGGTTTAATTGGCCGGCCGAAGGAAATTCAATCCGACGGCGAGCGAGCGAGATCATACCAATGCGACCACATATTTATTGACTAACTTTGATTTAATGAGAGCCTAATTAAAGCGGACATTTTGCTTAATGAAAAGGCCAAAGAAAATACCGGAGAAATTTATACACGTACTTAGGTATTTATTCCACGGTACAGTGATGTAAGTTAATACGGTTTGTAAATTAGATCTATCTTATAATATACAGATATAATATTTACGTCGACCGATATAATTATGCAATTATTTAAATATTTTCTTTTACCACCAAATAAATAACTAAAATTGAACAAGAATGCAGCATGTTTCGAAATTCCGTGGATTGATGAAAATAACTTATTGTAATTTATGAAATCAGCTGTATCCGTCTTTTATTTTGGTTTTGTTTAATTAAAACCAAATTTTTAAATTAATGTTATGTAGCAACGTTTCCTGTTACACAAAAATCTTATGTAAGCAAAAAAATAAAGCACTCGTATTCATTATATTACGTTGATTCTAATGTACCCAATGTTTCATATGTAATTTTATATATAGTCGGCCAAGAAAAATAAATAAACAATGCTTTTATTAAATAACTAATTAATTTGTTATTTAAAAATGTTATTTATAATAGATAAGACTAGTAATAAATTTTAAAGGAAATTCATTTCAATTTTCATATTTAATTATTTAATATGTTAATAAATTATCTTAGAACAAAGAACGATGAAACAATTATTATTAATAATTGTAGCCAATAAATAGGTTAAATAATACAGCCGATTCCACTGCGGACAGGCGCTTATTAAGGACAAAACATAAAGAACGTAAACAAAACTAAGGAAATAACAATGGATGCGACGCAACCACAGGATCTATGGATGCTATGCTTCAGCCGCATCCACGGACAGACCGCGCCTGTTACATACATATTTATTGTTCTAGAATTTATATCATTTTCATTAAGTGGAATCGACTGTATTTGTTTGTTTGACTACGAGAAAAGTATTTTGCTTGAATGGCAACTTGTGAAGTTAACTGAACATTTACACTCTATTTTTTTAATATAGTATTTCAACATTGAAAAAGGACTATAATCTAATATCAAAGGATTTGACTGCATATAAATTTGTAAATTAATGTAATAATAATGATATCACTTATGATTTATATGATTTCGCTTCGATTAGTTCGAATTCACCATAGTCCGGTTTGCAAATGACAAAACGAACAAAATTTTAATTGAAAATAGTACACAAACTCATTTTTTTATTCATAAATTATGCGTTTCTGACTATTATCTATGTACGTGGTTTATTATATGTTCCTCGATAGTGCGGTTTCAAACAGATCCTGGACTGTTTGAATGATTGGTGGAATCGATTACCCGCACTATGTTAGGAATAAATGAAGAGCGTCTTCGAATATACATTAATTAACTTCTAATTATTCTACCAAAGATAACATTTTCATTTATTACATACATAACATAATTGTCTCAATTCTAAATAGTTACAAAAAAAATGTTAATGCTTAATATTAATCTCAATTTCAAAAAAAGATATTCACATTTCTAATGTATTAAATGAAATACGTGATAGGTTACAATTTTGGTTTGCAGTTATTAAAAATATTAATAATACAATTTTTATAACCTTTGTACATGGTGAAAGTATTTGAATAAACTAATTAAAAATTTGAAAGTTAATATTGTAGATTCGCATGTTCGGATCCAAAATCAGACGTCCCATTAATAAAGTTTATTTCCATCAGACTCGTGAAAACAATATATTTATTATACTGATATTTTGCAGCTTTTCTTCTACCCTGGAATATATATTTGTTTGTTTAGTCAGAATATTAAAAAGACGATTACGCCAGTCGTAGGTAAACTTTGCATGCGCTTCAAATTTATCGGCAGTTATGTGGATCACCGCTGGAGACCGAAACGGCCGAACAGCCGACGAACCCACAACTTTTCTCTTTTTACATTACATTTAGCAAATACAACCAAAACAACTTTAAGCTACATTAAAGAATATAGAAAAATTAAAACTCTTTTTAAAAACTTTCTCTCCAATGAAACTATACATAATAATTTAATTTAACATATATTGTCTGTCTATTATTTTAAACATTGATAATTGAACAAAAAAAAATCATCAATAATTATATTGAAAATTATCATTTATTTAATGAAATTTAGATATTTTGGCACAATTTAATTCAATGCATTGTATTTACTTGTATTTATATTATTATGATTCATATATATTACTATAGATCAATCTAGGAGTCTTTAAAGCAATGCCATATAATTATTTCGATACTTGTATATGATGAATGGAAATTAAATCTTAATGTGTTTTTAAACGAACTGAAAATAACTAGTATGATATCATATTATAGAATACAACTGTTATTCTTTTGTTATAATAATATATTTATAAATCCATACATAGATATACATTTATATAATTATATAGAACCAATTTGTTATTAAATATAATGTACTCGAATTGTTTCAAATACGAATATAGTAATTATAATTATTTCTATAAATCCAATCACCAAAATGTGAGTCATGCTCAAACTCTCTTTTTAAGAATTAAAATTAAAGGATGGTTTTAATTTACAGTTAAATTTCAATTCAATTAAATTCTTCTATATTCTATAATTGATCAATAGTATTTTTTATATTATTATTTTTTTATCTACATATTAGTAGGAAAAATAACAAATATCGTACGTAAATCACAATTTTGCAAACGATCATAAATAAATTTTAGTTAGAAAAATAATTTAAATAATATATATGAATAGTAAATAGTAATAATTTATATTTTATTGAAAATTTTTATTCAAAATTTCTTAATTTATTATAATTTTATAACACGCACCTAATCGGGTAATGTGATTCAGAAATATTAAAATATGTTAGTTGGTTGACTCAATGGAAAAGAATCTGAATTTCATTATAACAGGAAATTTTCATTTAATATTTAGCAACGAGTTTTATTAAGAACTATTTTATAGAACAATATTTACATAATTAATTAACTTCTTTTTATCAAAACCAATTATAAAGAATTATATCTTTGAAACAAAATAACTTGTTAAAACTGTTTTGTATCACAATTTATTTTGTGTTAATTATGAATATCATAAATATAAAATCTTTAAGTATATATTATTTATATATTGTTATGTAGATATATCACAATTAGTTGTTACATGCTGTTTATGTACAATAAATTTAAAGATTTATATACGAAACTCACCTGACATGAAAGTATCTGTATTTTTTTTTATATTATTTCAATATATTGATTATGATGATTATCATCTCCATTTACCGGAGACTCCCGACTAATCAAATTCGTACAATGCGAGGTTTTTATGTTATAGCTAGATGACAAACATTACTGATTCTTGTTCTGCCATAGATTTGCTATACATAATTTATACAAAAAAACTACACATATAATTATTGAATAATAAATTGTATTCGAATTATAATCAGGATATAGATATTGAACGTTAAAAAAAATGTTAACGGTATTCCATTCAATAATAATACTATGACATTTTTGTTATTGACTTCCACGGTTTTAATATCAACGCGGTCAAAGCATGATGGAATACAAATTTCGTCCACTTATCGTCGTCCGGCTTCAGACAATAAGGTAACAATCAAATATTAATATGTCATTACCATTTGGCCATTGAGGCGAATTGTATGTAATTTTATACTTCATTTGCATGTGAACTTCAATGGTATACAATTGCGCGTCTGATTATTATCGGAGTCGGACGGTGAACAATGACAGATAACAAGAATAAAAGGAAACAAAAAAGAGAAGAAATAAATGAACGTTAATCTAGTTACAATTGACAACAATTGAAGGTAAAGGGAGACGAAAAAAAAAGAAGGTAAATCATTATGTAATTTCGCGTCGTTCAATTGCACGTTAATGAATAGCCACGCACGCTAAATGCAGTAATGCACTATCAATTTGCCCACCCATTTAAGAACAAGGTACAATCCGGTAATTTTATTTGGCTAATCGTTGGCGGTACGAAAATCACACGAACTTTCGTTCCGTTGCATAGCGGATTGATTGGATGGTGAAACAAGGGCATGGGATGACCGCACCATCATAAAAAAAATAAAAGAAACAAAAATAAAAAGCACTTAATCATCGCCGTTAATAATGTAGTAATGATAAGTAAGAAGTTGATTAATTGTGTTTTGATTCGAAGGGGGTCCGGGACCTGATGTAAAAGTTTTCGGAATTCCAGAAGCTGTTACGCCAAGTTTTTCAGTTGCAACAATTAAGATAACAGTAACAATGAATATAACTCACCCAGCTCCGTTGCGTTTTTAATATCAAATATCGAAGAAAATTGAACGTGCAGATGATGTCGTAACGGTAAACTAAAGCCGAAGTATATCGGTTGGCATATACGAATAAAGAAAAAACAACAACGAAAAGCGCACAACTAAAAAAACGTTCGAGTCCTTTAAATATTTTCTCTCTTCCTCCGGTCGAAACAAAACAAAAATAAAAGGAGGAAGAAAATAACCAAAAACTGACGCCACGCGATTAACAATGCAAGCGTTTCTGCCCACAGGTCGCAGTCAACTGTTTCTCTCTTCGTTACAAAACTCCGGTTTACCTGTCCAGAGTTCAGCCGCGACCAATCGCATGGTTCAGACCCGCCTCCGCATCCCTACTCGACCAATGGCGGAGCGCGGGGCGTAACCTAGCCGCGATTAAATTAATGGAAACGATAGATTATGAAAACGTTAATATGGGAGCTTAATTGTTTCGTATGTTTATACGCACTAATTGGGCTGAAATTATGGATTTTCTGTTCCTCCTTCTTATTTTATATGCTGTTTCTGTATACCTGACCACATATATATGTATGTGTGGTATATACATATATCTATATATATATGTATATATCTACATAGGCATGCATTTTACAGCTGTTTAAGCATGTTTAATTTATAGGCAGAAAGGAAGAATGGCAGTCCGTTTGTTTTCGGTACCTTAATTCCTCCTAATCAGGCCCGGTTTTAATTTATGCGCCGCTAACGAATTATTATTGCGTCGGATGGGAAGCAGCGTATGCCTAACGAGTAGTCATCATTACCGCACGGAGAGCAGAGAGCCTTAGTCTTCTTCTTGTTGTTCTTGGTCTTGAATGCATTTTAATTTTTCGTTATTGTTTCTACAATTACCCGAACCCGAACGTTTTAAGCAGTACTGTTATAATGATACCCCGTCTGCTACAAGTTTTCAATTACCTCTCTCGCTGCTCGTTTCCTCCGCGCCGCCATCACCATTACATAAACGCTTATCCAACGTTCACCGCAAACAAACACAATCGAATGTAATCGATAGAAGAAACATCGATATTTCCATTCTATTCATACAGTGTGCAGGGTTTTATTCACGTTATAAAGTCCTTACAACCAGTTTCAGCTCTATTTATAATAGATTTATTTCCTATGCAAAAAATAGATACTTGAAAAGGTAATAGTATTGAGATAGAAATTTTTCAATACAAGAAATACACAATTTATATAGCTTTTATTTATCTTTCTAAATAAATGTTTGACTTTGAAATTATTAATGATAGAAATAATATGATCAAACAGTATTTATAAAATAATAATTTATTGGCCAAACATCAATACATAAAAAAAGTACATTCTATACATATAAATAAATAAATTCTAACATAAAAAAACAAAAAAAAAAAAATATATTAATAGGCTGGCCAAAGGGCTAACGACCGGGGTCTTTCCACCCAAGTATTTATATTATTCTTGTATCTAATATATAAATCAAATTGATATTTATATGGTGGATTTCTTACAAAAATAAACATTAAATATTATTATTACCTTATAACAAGTAAATTTAAATTAACAAAATATTGCTATTGATGTTCACAACTTAAAATAAAAGAATTATATTTATTATACAGAATTACATTTTCATTATTGCAAAACATATTTAACGTAACCTTTAAAGAAGGTCGAAAAATAATATAATGATAGAACAAATAATCAATGAATGACTGACTTGTAATCCTCAATAACATTTTTTTTAATAGTTACGTATTTTAAGTCATATCAGTCATATAAACTGTAATTGGTTTGTAATTACCGAACGAAAGTTAGCTTTTATTTTTAACAGCAATTAATTTCGCAATAATTAGTAAACAAGTAAAGTTCGTATTATTCATTCTGATAAAACCCAATGTCAAATTACAACTCAATTCATTTGCAAATTGCACTATATTTACTTTTTTTACATCAACATTTCGACTCAAATCTTTCTGAAATTATATAAAATTAATTATATCAACTCTATGTACATTGATCTTGTAATATAAGACTTGTTATAAAACGAATAGAAAATTTGCAATGCACTTTGAATACGTCGAAATGACTTTAATTGTTTTAAAAACAGTTGTGTAAATCATGTTTTGTTCCATCAAAAAAAATGTTTACTGTACAAAATTATCCCGTTACACTAATTTGAAGAGATCCATGCAATAACTTAATTTTACCTTTAAATGTTTTTAACTTTCTCAAAGAAGACGAAGCGATGTGACTAATTAACTCTCACGACAAGACTTCGTCACCGTTGCAATTATTGCGGTGTGGTCACGCGACCTTTAAGTTCAATATTTAAAAGTAACACCAAATAAACCTTAAATAACATAATAACTTTTCACAACAATTAACATATAGTTTAGGATTACATGCAGGATATTGCAGATAAACGCTAATTTAATATAAAATATCTAAAGCTTTATAAGAACGTTAAACGAAGCACGTTATGTAAGTGAAAGAAGCATATTTCCTTTATAAGAAAAATGGAATGCATGAATTCAGAAGCATTTTGAAACACTTTCTTTGTGGATTTCAATTTAATTTTCACGTTGAATGGTTAAAGAAAATCCATTGCATGTTTTATTGTCGTTCTTTCCAATTTCCTTCTTTTTTATATTCTAATCACATTTTGCGCAGCTTTAACCAACGTCGGCGGCGATCAACGGCGACACCAACAATGAGATTTTAATTTGTTTTTTGGTGTTTTAAAGGCGACAATAGATGCAAATCGAAGTGGCCGTTATTATGTGTTGGAAATACACGTTTTGTTGTTATTATACTTTGAAGGCATGTCCAAAGGGAATATTTTCAAGTTACGAGGTTAGACGGAATTCAGAATTGAATGTAATCTACATTTTTTATTATTATTATTTCTTTATACATAATTTCTTAAATAAAGAAGATATTATTATATAAATAATCATACTGGATCTACATAATAATTTAGCCAAACAGAAAACATCTTAAAATTCAATAAATTTCTTAATATACATAACACTTTCTAAACAATAATTATTATAATATACCATTCAAGAACATTACTTATAGTCTATTAATATTGTGGTATAAATACAAATATATTTGTCATCATCCTAATGTGCATAAAAACTAATAGTCATAGAAACAATATAACACAACCATATATATCCATACTTTGCTACATTACATAATTATGAATTACTGTTATAATATCGATAATGTTGTAGACCATTAATCATGTTATCTTTAATATTTTAGAAATGTGCAGTTCAATTTAATTAATATTTCATTCCCTGCGGCTATACTCACGTATAATCATTACATTAACTTAAATATTCAACAACGTTCCGTTACCTAGTTATTATTTTTGATCTTTTAGATAAATTGAAAATTACCTTTTATCGAATTTTCCAATTTCATGCATAATCAATCAAAACATATTTAATCAAACTAGCATTGGAATTTATTATTTTCTTTTATATTACATATTTGTTTTATTATTCTTTATTAATAGAATGTTTACAATGTATACTTTTGAAAGCAACAAAACAAATAAAATGTTATTAATATACGCCAGATGTTTAGTTGAGGGTTTTATAAACTTTGTATTGATTTGTATTATATAAATGAATGAAGGTTTAAAGAACATTCGTTTAGACGTTGTTCGTTAACTGAATACTCACTTTATATGTAAACGAATTTCATGATTCAAACCAATAAATTATTGTTATTTCAAGAAAAATAATTAAAATTATGAATTTTACTTTATACAAATAGATTGATACTTTAGAATTACAATATGGACTACAATAGAGCATGTATAGTTCGGTTAGAACACATTAGGTTTCGCCAATATCCAGGACAGTTTAAAACCGGACTAATCGAGGAATTTAAAAATACGTAATAAAATAATACTGTGAGACTTGACTTAACTCTATGTATAAAAAAAAGTTATTTATGTATTAATTTACTTAATGCCATTTTTGCAATATATTTAAAATAAAACAGATGTTATACAATGTATTAAAAACCTAATTTTTTGCTCAATTCTAAATTTTAAATGAAATTTTCAGAATATTGTGAATCCGGACTGATTGAAATTCTAAAAAAGGGAAAACATTCATCACGTATAAATACGTATTAGTTCAGACTTTGTATGTAATCATCTGAAATAAAAGGAAATATTTTAATAAAAACTGTTGCAACAACTTAATTACATTTATTTAAAAAAACAACTATAATTGATTTTGAAATAATTGGTATTGTTTATTATAATAGAGAAAAAAAGTTTCTCGTCACTGTGTAATTTATATTTATGTTTGCTATTTTTCAAGTTGCTTGAACACACGCAACATATTGTTACTCTTTTTATCTATAGTTAATCAAGCAATTTAAAGTAAACTATAAAAAAACATTTAATTTAGTAGGAATGACATAAATATAAATAAAAACGTTAATAAGTGTTTTTTGTTAGGTGTAGATAAGGTTAAAAGTAGGAAAATTTTAAGTACGTTTGGAGCATTAGTAGTTGATATATATTATTCGTTTTTAATGCGAGGAGTTTTAAATGGTAACAATAATTCCCCATAAAGATTAGGCCCATTGTTCTAATCGCCATAAGTTCGTTTCGTTGAGTCTGCATAGACTCACACACACACACACATCCAGTGAAACACAAACATATTTTATTTGTGTTTTATTTATTTTATGCACTCGACACATTAGATCCATCCATTAAAGTTGCCCGGTGTAATTACACGCGCGCTCCTAAACTCGGTAACAACAAGACCTTAAAGCTTATCTGCCTTTCAACTCCTCGTGTTATGTAAATAAACACGAGTTTATGCTCCATTCAATTTCTAGCCGTTCCCCACTTAACGATTTTCCTTTTCTAATACTTTCCTCCTCCGTACTAATTTGTTTTTGGGACGCCGTTCATATTTCAAATCGACATCCATCAATCATCGGTTCGGGTCTGCATTGTTGTAGGATGGCAGTGCACGTGAATCTATTAGGCATCGAAAAGAGCTTTCCGAGGAATTCCGGTAGCTTCAGTGTGTTTTGTCCAGCCCCCCCGTCGCTCTATCAAATTAGGATACGCTCTAATCCTCCGTCTCCAATATTAAACATTGCCTATTTTCCTTTCTCGTATCTCATCCGACGATCGGCATTTCGTCTTTAATAGTCCGGATTCGTAATTAGTTTTTGAAACTACGTTTCTAATTATTTCGGGAATAAATTAATATTTTCTTTAACAGGCAGAAAAACTCGTAAACTTACTTAATACATTGAAATCTTACATTTTAATTAACAGTTATAGTTTAGAATATATTTAAATTTGGAATACCATATACAACAATTAATGTTGAATTTCTGTATTTTTCGAACCATAAGAAAAACATCATCTATACAGTGGAACCTCGCTTAACGAACATTTCACTTAACGAGCAAAATGAATTGTTAGAGAAATAACTCGCTAAACAAGCGACGTTTCGCATAACCAGTGATAAAAGATGAGAAAATAAGTTAACATTATACGAGCATGATTTTTTACGAAACTCTGACCGAAATAACTTACAATTATGCGTTCGAACGTATACTGTGTTAGTCCGACTATGTAACACCAATAACTTTAGTTTATAGTTTAGTAACTTTTTTTATAAAAAATATGTAGTATCAAAATAAAAGCTATTGGAAAAATATTGAACTTCAAATAACGTTACCTCTGATATAGAAGCTTCGAGATAAAGAAGTCCAAAATTATCCGAAAACATTACTACTTCTTAAAATGAAGTCACTAAGAAATGTTTAAATTGAAACATACAATTAGAAATTAAGTTAACCAGATGGCTTAATCAATAGGTTTCGAGGTTAGGAATGTTTACCTCTAGAAACAAAGTTTTGCTTAACATTTTAATATAAAACCGTGTAAATCGAAAAGTATGAAACAAAACGCTTTTGTAAAAAAGAAAATATTTAAAGAAACTACCGTGCAAAACGAAGGATAGGTTATTTTCAACATTTATTTTTTAAATCGTGTAAAAGCAAAAGACGTGTAAAGAAAGTACCGTATAAAACGTGGGATAGATGTATAACATCTATGCGGACGTATAGACACGTATGTTGAAAAAAAATCGTATTTAGGTACGGATTATGTACGCTAATCGAGCGCTTACTGTATATTGATATTGGTCAATGAACGACCGTGTAGATTTCGTGGACGTATATTATGCATAAATTATGTCTCATACCTTCGAAAAGAAATTCACAGGTTATTAAAGTGTAAAGGTCGACGAGAGCACGAGTCTAGTGTATATTAACTGTATTCACACTCATGATTGTTGGTCGAGTTAAAGATTATCCACTAGCAGTAGTTAGAGATTATTTGTTTTTGAATTCGAGAACGAAATCACTTGAAATTACATCTCTGTGCAAGCCGTGAACGCAAACGAAGAAAAGAAAATGAAACGAACAAAAAAACAAATATATACAACACACAAAGTAAAGAAAGTGAAAAACAAAGATGTAAAACGAAACGTGTCCGGCGTGGTTACAAGAAAAGTTAATCTATTTCACGTACAGGTCGTCAATAATGGTCAAATTATTACAGAAAGAGTTGCGGACCATTGGAATGATGTGCGATGGGTCCGTGACCGAGAGATGGTAAGAACGCTTCGGCCAAGCACAGAAATGACACCGTTCTTGAGGGTTTCGCGGTGTGATTTTCGACCACAGCTCGCACGCGTTCCATGAAATAGCCTCTCTTCTTGTGCATACACAATTATTAAAGAAATTGCTCCGCGTCGATTCAAAACAATATAAATATTGTAATCGTAATAATAATGTGGCGTCGGTTTCCATTCGATTATCCAACCGTCCGTCCGACCATTTCCCTTTCCAAACGTGTTCCATAGCCTTTACGATAAAAATATTTTCCGTAAACAATTAGCAGCGAAGACGGGCAAATTAAAACTAATTAACCTATTAACTGATAATGGTAATTATTTATAAATAATTTTAATTGTTCGGATAATTACCATTCAATGAAAATGTACAACTGACGTTTTTTTTAAGTATTACATATTTTACGTTAATTATTTACAAACAATTTATCTTCATTTATATTCGAAAAGCGAATTGCGTATATGTTTGTTTTGTTCGGTACGGTAATTAAAACTAGAAATAGTTAATAATCAATTAAAGTAATCTCATACTATTTTCTCTTAAATTATACCTATCTAATATTAACAAGTGAAGATAAATTATGTAAAGAATTATCATGTTCAAAGTGAATAATAAATTTAGATATATATTTATAACTTAATTGAAAAAATATATAAGTTTTAGCGATTTGATTCAGTTTATTTATGTACCAAGATAGTATAAGAACTGTTTCAGAAATACTGTAACGCACATTAAATATGATGAAGGATGTGTACTCTATGACCAGTTGCAAGGAAACTTAACAAAAACAGAAGCTACCAGCATATTATGTGATAAGCATCTAGCAATTATTTTCCTTGAAAAAATAACTCCATGTATAAACATATCAAAATATGTATTTAAGAAATTTGAGAATAAATTAGATACATTTTGTTCAAGTTGTGTTTGCATTTAATTCGTAGTACGTGTTTGCAACAATAATCTTAAAGTATTATATATTTTCATTAACAATTGAATTAGATTTTCAGTTTATAAAACTTTAGAGTAGAAGTTTCATATAGAAATTACTAATAATATACATTTCTTTGATTTATTTAAATCAATCTATCTTAGTATATCAATATTTTATATATTGAATTATATTGTGAAGTACATAAGTATTGATATAAGACTGTAATTAAAGAAGTACTTAAAATTAATAAAATTCTACACAATACAGAAATATGCACAAAAATAGTCTGTAAAATAATTGGATGTCTGCTCCTGATGTTATTGTTGTGGTGTTGATGTTTTAATCCTGACTCGAAAGAGGATGAGGACGTTTCAGGAATGAACTGACTTTTATATTGTGGCCATATAAAACATTACAATGGAATGCCGTGGCGCCAGTTTGTGAAAGAAATCAGAATGTTCAATCAGCAGAAGAGGGAACCGTCACGGTAGTTGACGCACAATGTATTTTATAAATTACCAATATATCAGATCGGGATCATCTCTGATGAACTCAATAAATATTATAATGGGATTTTCTCTACGGCTACTTTATCATTAAACGGCCAGCTTACACGCTTTACAACAACGGCTCCCTCATTATCTTTCACTCCACTCATTACATACCACTGGAACATCTCAACTTTTAGAATATTACTTTTTAATACGATGAATAAAAAAGAAACAAGAAGATGAAACACACTTTACAAGAATGTAATTAAATGGAACTAACGTCAGATCATCTAGGTTCGATATGGAACTAATCGCTATAGATTTCATTAAGCTAATTGGACATGATAAATGATGATCACTAAATTGGTAATATTTGCAAATCATTCTTGTTACTACATCGGTGAATAAAATAATTCATGTTTTAACTGCCTTCTTTTTTGAGATAAAGATAAAAAACTTGGATGTTTGCTTTTAAACAAAATATAATGAAAGAAGAAAAACAACCAACGGTATCTTCTGTATTCCAAAATCAAAATTCTCTTCCTTTCCTTTAAATTTAAAACGAAATAGTTTTCCTCAGAATCTAGATGTTCAATTATCCTTATATTTGTTCCCTTCCTAATTGCTACTGCAGATATTTTATCATTTGTGTAAATATAATTATTGTATAATGTTGTTTTTTTTTTGTTTTATTTGTTTTATAACTATAACTTAGCCAGATAGGATGCTTTTGTATTGAATTATTATGGTTTTTCTATTTTATTATTAGAATTTCCATTGTTTTTGTAAGAAACAATTTATGATGGGTCACTTTTTTGTATGATTTTATTGTTATTTATATATTTTTAGTTGCTTCTGCTTTTCGTAGGGTTTATATATATATTTGTTATTAGTTTGTTTTATTTTTTTTTGTATTATTGATGTATTTTTTATTGTGGCCAATATTTTTATAATTTCATAGGTTGATTAATTTCAGTAAGTTGTACAAATAATTTAAATCCATCACAAAAACTTTGTTATTTAAAAAAATATATATTAAATTTAAGAAATATATATTTCTCGTATAGAAACTTGATAATTCAAACTATGAAAATGTTCTTCTACATTTTAAATCATTTAACGCAGTAACCAATAAAGATGTTCCCAATCATTAAAAAAGTAATTAGTAATGAAAATGTTATACAAAAGTATTATTTTGCCTGCAAATATTTAAATTTTAATAAAAGTTTTATTTGTATTTTTCATAACTAATAACAACTGTGTTTTGTATATAATTATATAATACATTGTATTTTTTACTAATTATAGTAATAATATTGCAGTGGAACCTCGCTTAACGAGCAAAAATTAATTGTAAGAAAAATGACTCGCTTAAATAGCAATGATGAGAAGAGGGACTTCTCATTCGTGTCCTTCCAACAATATCATTTTTAAAACTTGTGTACACATATTATGTGTATTTTTGTATATGTTTCACTATACGAGTAAAAATCCGGAAATTTTTGAACGGATTAAACTCATTAAGCGAGGTTCCACTTTAAATATATTCTTATTTTATCCATAATTTAAAATAAACTAATAAAATTAGGCAATTTGTTATGTATAATTCATATAATTCATATTTATAATACAGTTTTTACAATGAATTTAAAAATACAAAACTAAAAATAAATTATTTAAATTATTAAGCGAAATTCCGGTATTTCCATTGACACTACTACTTTCACTTAATTTATAAATCGGATAATTCATAATTAAATAATACATGGATGTACATTTTTGTTATTGTTGTTGAAACATGAACAAACTGTACAAACAAATATTGTACGTAAAACGTTGCAGATGCAAATAAAACGAACATTCAGTCCGTTTCACTCCAAAAATTCCAGAGTCACGTTGCCACGGACGCGGAAATATTCAAATTAGATTTGATACGATTTTAATTGTTCGTGTCCTTCCAACAATTCGAATCCATTGTCCTCGACTAATTACAATAAAAAAAACCGCGACCGGGATCCTACCAGGACATAAAGCAATTAGTCCGCGTTCTTCCGCACGTGAGAATTATTAATACACATTAAGTTCCCTAATTATCTCATCCAGTGTCCCCCATTCTTCATTTTAATCTCCGTTGTTCTCTTCATTCTAATTATTTTGTAATTGCCGTTTTGTTATTAACATAATTGTGGGGACGGTCGCAATTCTTTTCTCGAATTAAGATTCTTAATTTCGATTCGCGTTCTCCCCTAATTCTTTCACTTCGTTAATTGTGAAATAATTACACGTGGATGAAGAACAGGAACACAAAATCAGTTAACTTTTCATCACACGCAATCATCATTTTTTATCTTTATTATTCAATTTTACCTTCGTTTCAACTTGTTATCTCAATGTTAGTCATTTATATGTGTCTAGGCATAATTTTCATTGTAATAAGTTTTACTAAAAAATAATAACACATTATTTGAGTTGATTATTTGAATGCTATTTAGAGTAAATTAAGTCGTTCGATGAATTCCATTGTAATCTATTTTTATGTATATTTAAACGGACTTTACAAAAACAAAATTCTTTGAAAATCATAAGATTTTAAATTGACGTATTGCACATTCTTAACAATAATTTAGTAGTGGAAAACTTTATATAATATAGTTAATGTATAACTAAAACTAAAATCCAAATTTAAAAGTTTTAAATGTTAAAATTAATTTTTCCAAATTTTCTAAAATATCAATGAAATTAAGTAAATATTAAAAAATATGTAATTTAGTAATTATGTAATATAATAATTATTTTATTAAACATTTATATTGAATTATATTTTTGAAATAAAAATAAAATTAATTAATTAACCTTAACTTCATTTATTTCGTAACTAAAAAAAATATTAGAACTCAATGTATAAAACATATAGTACGATAGGCACTCAAATTCGACTATAAAAAGCTCTAAAAAGATATACCTGTCTGTACCGGTACGTGATTTTAGCCGATTATCATTACTTCTTGTACATTTCGATAGTTTTATTGCTTAGATAAATTCAGACTTGAATATTTATAACTCAATATACAATGACGATTATTTCTATAATTTATTACTTATTTTGTTCTCAAAATATTGTTATTGTTTCATGTCATAGCTAAATCCTTTACAATAATGTTTAGCTATTTAATGCTATTTTTATTGGCTTATTCTCCAAATATTTGAAAAAATTATAATCACATAAGTAAAAATAAATAATTATAAATTACTTTTACAGCAATGAAAAATACATTCAAGAATATACTAGAGGTGTATGATCATTATGATGTAATACATTAATATAAATATTGGAATGTAATAAGTTATTTGATAATTTAAAAACATATTATTTCTATGAATTATAAAGGTAGAGAAAATTATTCATATTCATACATTCATTGATTACGTGTTCTAGTTGTTGAATCGAAATACATTTTTATATAAAACGCGACCGGCATTCATTTCTTAGGGAATCTTTTTGTTCCCCAAAAAAATGAAATTTTACGAGATAAATCTATAAAATCGAAAAAAGTTTATATAAACAATAAACTAATATCTCTTTGAAATTATAGAAAAACCACAACATAAACTATAATTTCAATTATGTGTCTATGATTGTATTAGATTGTATTAGGTTTTTTTCTAAAAAAATTATACAATTGGAAAATCGGATTTTTTAACAAAAAAAAAACGATTTTTGAACCTAGACTTAATATAAATATGAATGAACTAAGACGCACCTGAAATTTAGAGATTTATTGTTTTTTTAATGTTACCTTCGGACCATAAGACGCATCCAAAATTTGAGTCTATTTTTCTAAGTGCGAATGGAATGTTTTCTTGTCTTTACTTATCAGTTTTAATTGTTCCTTTTGTTTTCTCCATTCTCGAACCATTTTCTCTGTTGGTGGATGACCACAATATCTTTCTGCTGCTCTGTTTCCATATTGTTTTGCATAACTGATCACATCTAGTTTACACTCCACGTTATATGAAAGTCTTTTTAGTTTTATTTTCAAATTTAGAGAAGATTTTTTGAAAAAATATTTTAATGATACCTTCGGTTTATAGACGCAAAATTTGAGTCAATTTTGAGTCTAGTATAAAACGGGATTATTGTTTAATAACCACAAAACGAGATTTATAGAGAATAGTTTAGAGGCCATGATAAAAATCCACTGTACGTGTGGACAAAGACGTCTAAAGTATTTCTTCTAGTAGATTCAAAGAGTGAGGTCATTCAGTTATCTGGACAAATATTCTCAAGAAGAAGACAATCATGACAAAATAAGTTATAAATATCTTCAAAAAACTGAAAAAGTAACGTCTTGCCCTAAGACACTAAAAAAGGAGTTTTTAGTATTAGTGGAAGTTGAGATTAAAAAACCGATTTTTAAAAAGTCGATTAGTATAAACCTTATTTAAAATCATATATCAAAAAATAGTTATAAGAAAATTTAGAAATTAAAATAATAAATAAATCATTTTTTATGCTGGAGAATTAATTGAAATGATTATGAATGCTAAAATTAGAACAAATAATCTGATCTGAAATATGAAAATAAATTCATTGAATTTTTGTTCGCTACAATATTATATTAATGGATAAAAACATGAAAATATTGTCATAATAAAATACATACGTATTTAAAGGATTTTAATTTCAGATTTAGTAACGACGTATAGTGTAACAAACTGAGAATATAGTATAGATTTTTAGTTTATATTTTACCGGGATTTTTTTATTCGGGAAAACGGATAATGTAATATCAAATAAATAATTTAATACTATTTAAGTAAAAAAATCACAAATATCAAATAAAAATAATATGTTTTGAAAATGATGTAGCAGGCGCATAATCCGAGACTTCTTTCCTCGTTACTCGTTATAAAAAAAAACTTTATTTGTGATGATTGATATTATTATCTCAACACATTTAAATTATATTACATAATGTTTTAATTTATACGATAATAAATTAGTCAATAGCCTATAGCAATGACTCATGCGGTTTTTATTTTATACTTATTTTTGTCTATACTTATTGATGTAATTGTATAATTAACGTTATTTGAAGAATAAATTGAAAAATGGTCCAGATATAAATTAATTCGCATTTACAAAAGTATAGTTTTTATTGTTTACTTTTTCAATGTTAAATGCAAACAATGCGTAATTGCTGAACGGCATTTTTTGCCGCTTTGTTTACCGCAAAAGTAATAATTTAATTTTCATTAGGCAACACTTTATAAATCTCTGCAATAATAATTGCATGTCGGATTTAATCGAGTTTACAGCCTTCGATGAATTTAATTGATTAATCACTCCGGAGTGATCGTGCGCCCGTTGTTTCAAGGAGAATAGATCCGAATGCACTTAAAGCAATCTCGCAGCGAAAGAGATAAATATTAATTTGTCCATTAAAAAAAACCTGGGATAAAGCGCGTTCAGCCATTTATCGACCAAGTAAAAAACGAAAAGTGGGATCCGGTCTACCCTCCAAAAAAAATGAAAACAGAGAGACAAAAATGAAATTTAACGAATTTTATTATTTCATAAAAATGTTTGAAGAACACGGTTCGGCCATTGTCTTTATGGCAGCTCTAAAGTTGGATCATTACGGGGATCAATAATGTCTGATTTACGTCATATACGACTAGACAATAAAAATGGGTGCTTTATTTCTGTTGATGTCCATAATTGAATCGCTGAACAATAGCAGTTACTTACTTTGTATATGGTTATATTACATTTTTTTTGTATGGAAGTAAAAAGCATGCAAATTGGATAAATTTTATTAAGTTTTGCAAATAGAGTTGAATGGAAGCGAGGAGGAAGGAGAGAGAAAGAGGATCGAAGGAGGTGGAGGATGTGATTGCGTGTCACATGCTAACCAACTACATGGAAACGAAATAAAATATTGCTAATTTAAGTTTATCTGCATCATTACATATATATATATATATATATATATATATACTTACACTCGCGTAGAAATAAATATACGTATATAACGTCCATTCTATTTTCTATATACACATTTATTATATTTTTTTTTTATAAGAATCAACGGAACCAAACAAATATAAATGAGTATGCAACAATTAAGGCTGATACCAGATGCGAGATTATTTTAATTTTCTGTGCGTGGCAAACAATGGATTTCACTTTAAAATTAAGTTATTTTCAAAGGTTTTCTCTCATTCTTTTCCTCGAAATCAACCTTTTTTTCTCTCTCTCTCTCTCTCCCTCTTTCTCCCACCCCATTGTATGTCTTGTTGCGTGACGGTGATTGCTTCGGCTTAACTAAATTTGATTGAACGCTGGATGTTTTAGTTATCTGGATACGGATAGGAAATTATTGGCATTTTACGTTAATCTTCTTTGGTGCACCTGCGCCAGAAGGATACACCGCGACTAATTGCCATTTAAAGGAAATGCATTAAACAAACTCATTCAGTAATGAATTACCTAATAATTATAGCAATTATTTTAAATTAGAATTAATGCACGCACAAACTTAATTTTTCTGGGTGAAAGTAATTTCATAGACATTATTGCCGAATCATCGCTGTTTATTGTAGTTTATTTGCAAATTAAATGTTGCATTTAATAGTTTATTGAAGCATTAAATGTTATAATTTATTTATTTATATTAAATATATTTTTTTTTAAATTCTATTTACTTTCATTAAATAAATATATTTTTTAAATTTAACAAATAATTGTATCCGCTTTATTTCTTTAATATGTGAATTCCTTTCACAGTATAATTAATATTAAACAAAACAAAGAATACAAATAAATTAAGTATAATAATCCATTTATCGAATTCGTGATTATTGTCAATGCATCTAATTATAAAATTCAATAAATCATAGTTCAAATTAAATAAATTACAAATCTTGTCATTATAAATATATACAGATGAATTCAACAAATCGTTAATTTTAATATATTCACAGATGAAAGGTATGCAGAATATAGTCGAAGCGTGTTTACTTTATGGTGTTTAGAAGAGAAAAACAATCATAAACCATAAATAGCCATGTAATTAATCATGAAAATATAACTTATCATTAATATTGGAAAATATCAGATATAAATAATATAGTACTGTAATGCAACTTTCTTCTGAGTATATAAAATAACCTTGCATAGAAGAAACATATAACAACTTGTAAACAATCCAATTATTTTTGAGTCTACAAAATGTAAGTTGTCCGTATAGAGTTCACAGTTTGTAATTTCGATTTTTTAACGAATAAAATGTATTCTTACTTGATTTTTAAAGAACTTCGGAATTAACAGTTAATTGTAGACAATTAATCAAATGTGAAATAGAAAAGTGCACAAGCTTTTAAAAAAATAATTTGAACTAACGTGGAAAGATTATAAATTTTAAAATAATTATGATTATTATATTTATTTATTTATATATTTTATCTGGTTAATAGCCATAATTTAATTCAATAAACTTAATAATATTAGTAGTTTTTCATATTTGATCTTAGATTATAAAAAATATGAAAAATTCAAATTTATTTTTTTAATGCAATTTAATTACAAATGCTTTTTTAAATTTGGCTTTTTTGAACAGAATGTATAGTAATTATTTATTTTGAATTATTAAATAACATTGTAATATAATGGAACCTCGCTTAACGAGAATAATCCGTCCTAAAATTTCCGAATTTGTATACGATAATGCGAAATTATCATTCTGCTAGGTGCTCGTTAAGGCAGATTCCACTGTATAGCATTTATAAAAGAAGAATTCCTTTTATTATTCGCTTAAAAGAAATTTGTAATGTGCGAGGAAGGTATATTAGATGATTCACATTCTATCTTGCGTGCATCGTGTTCATGGTTTAATGCCCAAACTCAATTATCTAATATATAATGATGTTCTGTGTAAATATAATGTAATAAAAATAATTAGATTAGTCTCATCTCTATATAATACTAATTAATTTATGAATAAACAAACATAGTACAATTATTATAAATTTAAATAAATTATTTAATTACTATTTTATTATAATATTTACATAATTTAAATACAGTCAATAGCTTTGTACGTTATATATTTATTATTATTTATTAATAATTACATACAACTTTTCATATCATAAAATATAATATTTTCAAGTTGATAATCTAATTGTGGCCAATAAAAAAGAATAGTTATGTTATTTCCATTTATTTACTATTTTTTTAGAATTAGAATTTCCTTTTCTTCGCGGGTGTGATTTTTTATTATTTTACTGCACTTTGCAGCAATTCAATTTACTTTTAATTTTGTTATTATATTATTATGTTTAGTTTACATTATGTTTGTTGCAACAAGTATTATTATTATTTTATTGTTATTCATATTTTGAATAGTTTCTTTTTCATTATTTTTTAGGGTTGAAATGTATTTCACTGCTTTATTTGATTGTACTTTTTATTTTTCTCACATGATAATTTATTGTTGGTTATTAATAAAATATTAATAATTAATTTATATTTAAAGATTCATACATAAAAATAAACAATTGTTTTTTTTTTAGATGAATTTTGCATACTATCAATATGTTAATAATGAATTTATATAAATCATTTAATTTATATTATTTATAGTCAAACAAAACAAGAATTTGTTAGTCATATATCAAATATTAGTAATAACTGGAATCTTGGATTTGGATTTATAACATCCGGTGGCAAAGGAACCGCTATAGCAAAAAGCCATAAAACGAGATCTTTTTGCTGCTCAAATATTACAATTATAAGAGGCTTAGACGAAGACGCAATAATTTTGTAGGTTGAGCGGATAAAAAATGATCAAACATTGGTTCGGTAAACCATAATTTGTCATCGAGTCTACCGGTATTAATCACAATTTGGTTCTTCTTTGAAGGTTCAGTAAGAGTAGTAGCAATGCGAACTCCAAGAGGAACTGTCCAATTTTCGGCGCGAACATTAAAGAGACAAAAAGAGAGTGAGAGAGAGTGAAAGAAACAAAGATAGAAGAAAGTGTGCGGGTGGCCTACAATTAGTGTCGAAGCGCCGCCGCTCTGATTGCGGTTTCCTTTTGATCTAATGACACTTCATTGCCGTTTCCGGGCACCTCAAGCCCCCCCCCCCACCTGAATGACATGTCTCCATCGGGTCCTCACCTAAATATAGGTTAACGGTAGACATTCGTGACTGTTCTTTCGGCTGTGAGAAATACTACAAACCAAATTGCCTCATTTGAGACGTAATGCGGTAGAAATCTTCTTAGAAACTGAACGCTCTTCAAGAATATCTTAATCGACGTACACCAATCAGAAGATTGTGAGATATGAAACCGAATCCTAATTTTCTTTTCCATTCCGGAGTTTTTTTTTATTATTGTTGTTTTTTTTTATTCAATGTACACTGGCCGTACTAATTTGTCAGCAATTCGGGGGAAACCGTTTCGCCGATATTCCCAGCTCGTAATCTAATAATAATGTAATACCTTATTACAATGCCTCCTAGTCGTTTGTTATCTGCACACACCGTCGGTTTCATCAGGAAACCAGTGGTACGCATTATAGATAGAAATCTTATTCGGGGACTTACAAAACACGAGAATCGCTCGTTTACTTCAACTAATTTTTATGTATTACATTTTCAGGGGTGTCCGACCATTACATGTCTATTACGCAATACGCCAAACTGTATTTTCTACGAAAAAATAGAACGCGGACATTGTCTCACCTAAATTTATCTAGTTGTAAGTTTTACTAAATTGTCACAAATAATATGTCAATTAATTCATTTTCAATATTTTGATGCATTTATCTTTAAATACAAATATACTGTCATGAATTATTTAAAAATACACGAGTAAAAATCCAAGTTTTAATGTGCACATAACACACTGTCAAAGTAACTTGTCCAACTTGAAGTATTAAGTACAATTTGTTATTGCATCTTGGCAAACCTCTTGTATTCTCAAAAATGAATAAGATTAATTTCGGATTCATTATAATATGGTTTGAAATTTTCAAATTTTAATGGAACAAAATAATATCAAATTAAAAATATAGTACATAAAATAATGTTTTTAAATAAATAAATTATTGTTCTTTTTTTTTAATCAGTACTATCAAGTCTCTTGTGCTGTTTATTTTTATGCAGTTTAAAAATCCTGGAATTCCTGGACTTCTTAATATTAAAGTGATATCAAACAAAATAAAGTTAATAAATCAAATAATAATAAAAAACTTCATTTTAAATTACAAACAAACATTAGAATGAATGTTTATGAATCTATTTAAATTAATTATAAATTCACTAAAAAGGTAATATTCTCTAAAAATGATATATTCATTAATAGAATTATATTTTATTTATATAAAGTACAAAGATGAGACATTCAAATGAATAACATATTATAAAGTGAATAATACAGTGGAACCTCGCATAACGACCATTTCACTTAACAAGCAAAATGAATTATAAGAAAAGTTACTCGCTTAACGAGCGACGTTTCGCATAACGAGTGACCATGAGAAGAGAAGTCCCGGATTGCGCGCCTGCTATTATTTTAATATGTGTGAATATATTTCACTATATGAGTAAAAATCCGGAAATTTTGAAACGGATTAAACTCGTTAAGCGAGGTTTCAAATGTATATTTGAGAAGTGCAAACAATAGTTCCAATAATTACAGTTACATTTTATAGTCCCATCAATATGATTATAAAGTGCACAACTCTTACAATAAATAATATATTTTATAATATTTACAAGAAATTAATTTATTTCGTGTATAACATATTATAACATTTTATTAAAAAAAAAATTCGTATTAAAAAAAACACATAAATTAAATCAATTTGATTCACAATACAAAAAAGTCTTGCACGTTACATTCACTTCATCGTCTATCAAATGTGCGCCCATATGCAGCCCCTTCGGGTTATGAAAATGATATGTAAATTGCATTATTGAATAATAAAGCATTAATGACATTACATGGTATTTTCACCTGTTAATGGGAGCCGTTTTGCATCCGCTGTCAATATGTGTATCAGGGAGAGGAATTAATTTGTCAATAATAAGGGTGTAATTACCCTCATTTCGTTCTCGCTCGCAGAAAAAATCTCAAGGTACTCCATTTATAACATAATAACCCGCACCGCTATTAAATAAAGTTGTTCTTCAGTTTTTTTATTAATGTTAATGCCGTTTATATGAATAAAATATCGCTGGATAGGAAGACGTTGCGTCCCGCTCGAATAAGTCATTTGTTACATTACAGCCAATGCCAAGCAATTATCACTATAAATAGAATAATTTTTGACATAAATGTTTCGTTAATGGAAAGCTGATAATGATAGCCATTTTTTATTTAAACAAATTACATTGCTTTCGTATAAACAAATTACCAATCCTGCAACATCCACAATTTCATTTAAAATAACAAATAAAACATTGTGATCATAAAAAAAAAACATATTTTTCATCCAGCTACAGCATTTTTAATTTCAAAATAAATTAAAACATTTATCCCATTCATATTTATTAATTATTATTATTTTTTATAAGTATGTTTCATTTATTTTATTAGTTTTTACTGTTCCAATAACATAATTACGGCCAAAATAAAGTATTTTTTAACTTATTAAAAATAATGTACTATATCAATCCATTGGAGATTATGTGAACACAATAATATGTTTATTATTAATAAAACCATAAATTGTATCCACGTTTCCGGTAATTCTGATAGATGCGTTCCGATAAAGTTAATAATAATAGGGTTTGCATTAAAATTATTGCTGAATAATATTGTACGGTAAATAGATTCGGTTTAATGGTATTTGAATATATTAGATTGCTACCAACAATGGACTTGGTTATAATACATAATTAAAAAAGTGTATGTATGTGTATATGTATATGGATACGTGTGTAGTAAGTAATCATGGTCGAATCAACAGTAACATCGATATGCTGGCACCAACAAAAGGTCGCCTATTTTCCCCCTAAAATGCCGCCGCTTTGTCGACGGACAATGTAGCCATATAACCGGCATTATGTGGCAATAAGGACTTAATAGTATTGGAATGACTTTCGCATTTCTTATTTTACTATCCACCAACTTTAAATTCGATCAAATTAGAAATGATCCGAAAAGGAAACCAAAAAAAAAAAATACAGACACACAAATGAAAAATGAAGAAGCATATCCATTAAGACGTTCAGCCAGTAGTAACATTTAATTTATTAATACTGACATTCGATTTATTTTCTTATAACTCATGCTTTTTAAACACCATAGGATAAATCTAAAAAATCAAAATTAACATAATTTCCAATTAAAAGAAATCTAATATATTAGGGTGGGGATTAAAGTGATAATGATCGATATTATTCTGTCAATTGTTTCATAATATATAAGTACTATTTAATGAAGATAATACCAACAGTAGTATTAATTGTAAGTTTTAAGTTTTCTATATATAATAAAGACAATTATTTATTAGAAAAATGAAATAATCAAACAACTAAACAAAAAATCAAGCGAGTTACCAAAAACCTTTTCCGAGAACAGAATCTACAAGCCAAGCTGAACTTTCCAAACAATACGGATCAATCAATCTTATTACAACGATTGAAAAAACAATTTGTGGAAAACTACGATGTAGATACGCATATTTGTTTTTCAATAAATCATACTTAATCTTCATGTTTGATCTGGACAACCCCGAACTGGAAAACATACGAGGTGCAACAAGGGAGCTACAAGATCATTTGCCTAAATCAGAAGTTCCCAAACTTTTTTGTATTGTAGACCCCTTGCCATGTTTTTCGGTTTTGGGTAGACCCCCCTACTTACCTGATATTGATTTTTTGTAAATTTACTATTTATATTGGGACATCTTTATAATTATTAAGATCGTTGCTCTGAGACTGAGCGTATGCTTGTAACAAGATGATACTGGTATATCATTATATGCAGGTTTTTATTCAAAATATATTGGGACCACAAAGCGAATGCCTACATCCTACAACTTACACAATTTTATAAACATATATAATATTTTTTTTACTTCATAAGTACTTTTATAAATAATGTATGTCTTTATATTATAAGATAGTATAATGTAAGTAAATAGGTACCATCAGTGTATGTTGAGATCCACTATCGTGGACCCCCATTTTCATTTCATGGACCCCCAATTTTTTTTTTCGCTGACGTAGACCCCTTGCAGGTTGTCATAGACCCCTGTGGGTCGATATAGAAAACTTTGGGAATCACTGGCCTAAATATTCGTTATTTTCGTACTCACTGGGTGGAAAAACCTCGATAGATAGCCCAATAAATATGTTTAAATAAAAAAATGAAATAATATCATTAGAAATAAAATATACAAAAGAAAATATAAATCACTAAAAAAAGATGTTTCAGACCATGTGTCATAACTAATATAATTTATCTAAGAAAAACAGATACATTGAATCATTCACCTTATGCGTGATATAAGACATAAATGTCAGTCAGGTGTATCAACTACTATGCAGACATAAGACCACAGGGTGCAATTGCAGCTGCTAGTTCAGTTGTCGTTGGACTCTATGATAACTAAATGTGACCATATATTTCGCTTTTGACGGGAGTTTAAAAAAAGACCCGCGTTTAGAAAGAATATGCTTTTTCAAGTGAGCAGCAAAAAAATTAAAAGGTTTATTTATATTTTTAATAATTTTCATTACATTTTGAATTTCTATTTATTTGTATATATTTTTTCATATGTTTACAAATGTTAATGTTTCACTCGTATAGTGAAACAGTTTTCACCACATAAACTAATGTAAAATACGATAATGCCGAAAAAAAGTATAACTCTCACTTTTTAATGATTTTGCTTTTCATATCTATGGTTATGGTTTTTAAATTTTTCACAAATAATATGTGAACACAAGTTTTGAAAATGAGACTCCTTTCCTTGTCACTCGTTATGCAAGCCATTTTTACAATTTATTTTGCTCGTTAAGCGAGGTTTCACTGTATATTTATCGCTTTTTATTTTTTTGTTCAGTCATTCGTCAATTTTAAAAGTAACTAATATCAAAACATTGATATAACGAAGTTCGTAATTTTGATCGAAATCATTTATATTTTTTAGGAAAATTGTCAATTGGAAATGCTTAAATGGAGTTTGGCGTAAAATATGGTCAGAAATTGTTACTTTACTATTATTGAAGATGTTTTTTTTTTGGAAAATAACTTAAAATTTTATTAACAACAAAGCCATAGAAAATGAAGACAAAATTAAAGTTCCTAGCAATAAAATGTTGCCAACTAAAGATTTAAAAAGCTGTTGTCATTTTACATTCTAATATTTATATCAAATATATTCAATACAAAAATACAACAAATAATTGAATTAGCTACAAGTTGTTTTATATTCCAATTTTTTCCCGCATTACAAAAATTAAAAATCTGATCAAGTTAATAACAACCAACTACTATTATGTATATATTTTTTAAGAAATTCTTTAATTTGATGTATTTAAACAGAAAGACTTTAGTCTAAAGCCCAATAAATATTCTAAAATAAATAATTTATTCGAATAGAAAAAAAATCTCTTCTTCTCACACATATATTCTCTTGTTTAAGAGAAGATAGGTATTACTGACTGCATACATTTGAAAAAAATAGATTAAAATAAACAAAATACTTAATAAAGAACTACAAAAGAAACAAATGCAACAAAATAGATAGTACATCTTCCAAAAATATTATATTTTATTAAAGAAATTATCAATTTTTGTTTAGACAGTTCATTTTTTTATCACTATATATATAATAAGTTAGAGCGGGAGTTCGAAAGTATCTGAAAGTTTCCTAGTTTAACAATAATTGAAAGTACTATATACATATAATTTCTTGCAATATGTTGAGAATTGCATATATACATAAGTAACGCCATAATTACAGTTATTAATCAATTATTGTAATGTTTAAATTAATATTATTAAGCAATGCGGTAAGATAGAAATAGAAACGTATGCTAATGCGAAACGCAAAAATTAAAATCTATATTTCGTTAGCGCAAAACAGCAATTATTTTGTCAAATTTGATTGATTCCATTACGAGACTTCATTAATATTAATTTCATTGAAAAGAACAGCACGAAGATTATATTTTTTATTTTAATTTATGCATAAAATTTTTCAACTGATTAAAAATAGGCGCATCAATTAATGTTCTAACGTCCTAATTGTACATGCCAAATAATTATTACTTCCTCAATTTCACATCACGTTATAAAGTACGTCATATTTGAATAGCTTAATAAATTAATAGTATGTATATATTCGAGTCTCGATTTATAATAGCGATACCTCTCATAGTGCGGCTTAAAAATTTCAAAAGAAACTAAATTTTACTTTTGTAAAATTTAAAAAATCTAATGAAAATTGTACACAAAAAAGTTATTTTATACGTTTTTAAGTCTTGGATTAGTCTAGTTTGAAATAGTAAGTCATGTTGAGAAATCCATTATCCGCATTATGCAAATTATTGCTATATAATTTTTTATTTATCAGATATAATAATTCTCTTAAAAAAATGTACTATTTTGTAAAATTTCAAATAAAAATGATGTTATATAAATCTTATTCCATATAATAATTAATATATCTACTGTTCATTTAATTTATTAAAGTTTCAACTAATATTTTTTGGCATAGTTATTGGTAATATTATGTTCAAGTGTTTAGAAGAAAATCTTTGAATTATTAAAATATTTTAACTACAGCTGAATGCCATATGCTTATTTTGATATATGAATATCCTTAATTATATAATGACAGGTAAAATTAATAATCAACAAACAAAACGAAAATATTTTTTTAAAAAATTATAAGGACATCTGATAAATTTACATCTTAAATCCAATAATGAATACTATTATAATAAATATGTTGATAATTCGAAATTCAGTATTTTACAAACGAGAATTGTAATTATATCGTTAATTCCATCAGGTGCTTCAATCTCAATTTTACGAGACATTTACTTAACGCATGTCAGCTTTACTTTTAGCATTGCACACCCTGTACAGTGATTTAAATACGGCGTTTAGTAAATTATGCAATGCTGTTTATTTTTATGGCGACATAAAATTTAAATAATATTCTTTCGTACTATGAGCTGCTTTCTACCAGAACGCACATGTCGCGTTTTAAGAGGACATAAGCTTCTATTTACACTACTCAACTTATTGCACGGAGAAAATATCGCATTTTTTCTGTGGATAATTTCAAAAATGCAACGATAATGTCACAAATAAATCATTTGTACGTTTTCATTACCTTTATCTTTCTACCCCTCTCTCTTAGTTTATTTGAAGCAAACTGCATTGTTTCAATTTTTAGCAAACTTTTCTCGCACAATCAATCTTAGCAATGTCTAAATTCTAGGAGACATGCGTTCAGTTTGTCAATATTTCTGGAATTGATTATATTGTCATATGGTAGCAATCATTACTTTGTATTTAAAATAACTACAATAATAAATATATATATATTTATTATATATCGTTATTGGTGCATTTGAAGAAACACATTATGAAAAAACGACCACAAATGAAGAAGAGGAAAGTGCTCTTTCACCAAGACGATGGCAAAAATACACGAATTGTAATTTGAATTGCTTCCTTATCCCCCTTATTCTCTAGATCTGACTACCAGCAACTGCTACCTGTTTGCAGACCTAAAACGAAGAAGTGATTGCCGAAACTGAATCGTATTTTGAGGCCAAAGATAAACCGTTCTACAAGAAAGGTATCGAAATGTTAGAAAAACGTTGGAATGAATGTATCACTCTTGAAGAAGACTATGTTGATGAATAAAGTCGAATATTGCCCAAAATATGTTGTTTTATTAGTTATCTTACGAACTTATTGAGTGTGGTGTTATGTACTCCTTTTTACTATTTTATTTGGTTTACTATGATTGTTATTATTTTTAAAATAATTAATTTTATTTTAGTGAATTTCTTGTTCTGAATTTCTAGCAAATAAATTATGTTTATTATTAAATAAAACCGGATTTACGAAATTAGAAAAATTTTTTTTAGAAATGTAGCCAATTAGAAATGAATCATCTTAACAAATGCAATAACTAAAACTATAATATTATAATTAAATAATTGAATTCAGTTTAGTAAAGGATATTTAGTGAACGTTACCAACGATGATTCTGCATGTTTTGTACTTATTTTCCACAAGGTGTGTGCGAGTGTAACGAGGCATTGACAACAAAATTTTCGAACGGAGCCCTAACTAATCAAATGAAAACCAAACAGGAGTGAAAAAAAGCACGACATCGGATAATACCGTCAGTCAGCGTTTCGTGGTTTTATTCCGCTCCGGATCGATAATGAACTTTAACGTTTTCATCCGGAACGACACTGAAAAACTCTTTAATTAGAATGTTTTGTAAGAACGTAACGCTTTGCTGAACTTTTATTATGTTACGTTTAAGCTGAATTGTAAACTACACATTAAGACCGTGCACACACAAACACGGGGAAGCAAAGAACAGAGGAAGTGGCAATTTATACTGTTCAAACACTTTTTTTTACAATTGCTCGGCTTCTCCATTTCCATTATCTTTCCTAATTTATTTTATTCTTTTGCTTTTATATCATCATTTTTTATTATATAACATAAAATACTTTTTTTAAAGTAAATATAAAATTAATATTAGATTCCAGAAAACTTGATTCTAAAAATTTTTACTTAATTAAAAGGGAGACATTTTTTTTAGAATATATTTTCTTAATACTCATACATATAGATATACTACAATTTTAAAGTATTTAAAAAATATTTTGTAAAATATACAAATAACTTAGAACCAATTAACTGCAATACTATTGGTAAATAGGAAAACTACGTTATACACTTTAATATGTAAATCTAAGAATGTACACATATATTCTCTCCAGGTATGTATCAACTTCACATTTTTACAATTTTTTTTATTGATAAAAATATATTTTTTATCACAAATTTTAAATAGTCAATTATTCAAACAAAAATTTCCATTCATATGAAAATAATTTACTTTGTGCATAATTATTACATTCTATCAAAAACAAACAATTAGAATTAAATAGTAAGATTGTTTGCATAAGTTCTATAAATATTATTATTATTAGAAACTAATTATTTAAAACTTATAAAATAATTATTTTAAATTGAAATGCATTTATCGTTTTTTTTTTTGCATTTGTACTAAATTGTTAACTTTAAAAAATATTAATAATAACTATAGTGGACACATTCATACCTTTATTAAAGTTACACCTGATATCAAAATCCTTGCAAACTTTGAAGCCTCATTTAATATGAAAAATATGGCAATGTAATGCAGTTATTTGCACCATTAAAATTGCAATTGAAAACATTGATAGTTTATGGAAAGAAGAACTAAGAAATGGAGTTTGACACAAAATATGGCTATTTTTGTAGAAAAAAGAAAATAATATCAAAGAAATCAGAAATGAAGTCATCCAGATGGATAAATCAGTTAGTATCAAAAATGTCGATATTTTTCTTACAATTAATTTTGCTCTTTAATCGAAATGCTCGTTAAACGAGGTTCCACTGTACTATGTTGTTTTTTTTAATTTTTAGACAATTTAATTTATTTTGAATTTATATTTACAAAATATTTTTATCATATTTAACATATGATGTTTATTCTATCTGCTACACATTTGTAACATTGCGAATTTTTATTTGGGTGATTAAAATACTATAAATAATTCAAGTAGAAGGGAATCAAATTAGGAAGAAAATCGGATAATTTTAGCTTTATGTTTTATATTTGATATTCTAAGTTACTATTAGTTATATTAAAATTGAAATTAACATTAAAACTGAATTATTCAAAGTAAACTATTTTGGATAAATTATTTGAAATTCTGGGTCAAAATTCTGAATACTCAAGAGCATTTGGGTTGAATATATTCAGATTAGATTGTAATTTGAGTCTCGTTAAAATTCCAACACCAAACAAAGTTCATATTAAAGAGAGCACATTAGTCGTCCGTTCTTATTTCACTTGATAATATTATTTCCTCCTTTTGTCTATACCGAATATAATGATTTGTTTAAATGCGACGCTCCCGCTTTGCATACGCCATATAAAATTCCGAGTTGACATTTCAATTTCATTCATAGCCGAGACACAAGCTGTTTTATTGGCATTATTTCACCCATCTTATGTGAAACCAGTTGAACCATAAGCACGCTCTCCATCTCGACCGTACTTACTTAATATGGTTATGCTCACAGTTGGACGTATTTTACAACTATAATTGATGCCCGTTTTATGTCAATCCGTGGAACGTTTAGATTTTTAAATTGTTTACACTATTTATTCACTAAACGGAAATAATAATAAAAGGAAACGCGTATAAAGAAAATACACTGTATGCATGCGCCTTCTTTTTCGAGGTTTTACTGCTTTTTAAAGAACCCCAATTAATATTCATAATTGCCATGGGACTTTGTATCCTTAACTGAAGGTTAAACGAACCAACATATTATTATTATTACGATTAACATTATTATGTGCATCTCTAAATAAAAACATATAAATTCAAATTTCATTCATGTGTGAATGCTGCAAGAAGAAACAAAAAATAATGAAAAAAAACGACGACAGAATTTATTGATCATTTTATGTAAATGTATATAGATTACTGGTACGGGTTTATAAAACATAAGGGTTTATTATATAATTCAAACTATTTATTTCTATATATTATCTTTTACGTGTTTTCCAGGTCTTATAATTTTTAATTAATATTTCCTGCAACTCTTGATTCTTTTTTCATCTTCTTACAAATTTTAAATTATTATACGTTAGTAACTTCATAATTACATATTATATTTTTAATTGGCGTTAAAAGTCTGATTAGTTATCTATAAAAATATATATTTTTGATTATATATTATAAATAATACAGCAATATCTCAAATAGTGTAATCGGTTTGTTTAAGACCGGACTAATCGAGGATTTTAAAACCGCTTAATTTTTTTTCAATTAATCTGTTCTTCAATAAAAAGTTCTCAGCAAGTAGGACCAAGTATAATTTCTCTGGGTCACTTAATTAGTTAAATAATTATATACAAAAAATGCAGTAATTGTTCTAATCATAAGTATTGTCTTTTCTATTACTCAATTTAAAAAAAAGTAAAATAAATAATTAAAAACAAAATGTCTTATTTACACTATAAACATGTTAAGTATTTACTTTACATAATCTAAAAAAAAATTCTTATATTATTTATACATAATTTTATAACAAATATAATTGTGTAATAACATATTCAATAATATCAACATGCTATTATAATTGTTAATTATTAATGTATATTTAAAGTAAAGTTTAACGTAGCTGAGCATTGTGAATACAGTGGGAAGAAAATAATTGCATGTAGCATGTGAATAAAGGTTGAACGTCAAATAATTCTATAATATTTACACTCATTTGTAAATAATTCATGACAATCAGACTTAAAATACATAAAAATATATGAACCTACAAAAAACAATGTAAGTAAAAATATGTTTATTATTTAACTATTGTCTAAATCACCCATAATTAATGAACTGAAGAGGAACTTGAAATACATAATCAATTGGTTTTCCGCACATCATATTTTCGAGAATAAATTTAAATTGAAGTTCATAGCATCATTTTCGGTTATATGTTAATTTGGATATGAAAGCACATCGATCACTTGGAAATATATTAAGAAAATTAATTGCTTGGTAATTAATTCAGTTTAGAAAACACATACATTCTCAAATAAGTCTTACATGATGTAGTTAAATACATCTTTAAGTATTTATTTCATTATTACTAATAATGTAATTATTTGTTAAGTTATATGTTCGATTATTTATTTATGTAGTAACCAAATTTGGGTTACAAGTTAAATTTCAAACATTCAAAATTTACAAAATTCAATGAAGTACAACAAAAATACTAATAAATACAGTAAAACAAAAAAAATCTAAATTTTCATAAATTCTGACATATTACAAGTAACTTTGTATAATATATTACAGAAATTAAAAATACGTCAAATATTTACGAAATACATGAGAAAGTGCATCCAAACAAACTGAATAATTAAATTACACATTGAAACATTTACATACATACATAATTCATGTGATGAATTGGTTCAAAATCGACTAGCAGAATCGATTGGGCAGGCTGTACATGTGCACACTGATAGAGAACATTACATTGGTGCCTTTGGATTTCATATATATTGTACAAAAAAATCTTTATGCGGTTAAAACCCGAAGAGTCGGGTTAAAACAGTCCGGAATATTGGCGAAAATACCACTCATTAATAGTATTATGAATTCTCCATTACATTGTTAAATACGCAATATAACAGATGAAAGTTCTATGAACAATTACAAATATTTATAGTTATTATTTAAATGCAAACGTTATCAAAGAAAACAATTTCTTAAACCCGAGTAGTGTTTTTTGTATTGACAAATATCAATGATATTCCAACTAATTACATAAGTTATTTTTGATACTATAAAAAAAAACATTTTTTGGACATAGAAAATTCCCAAATTAATTCAACTTCTAGTCGGAAATTTCAAAATTCCTCGAAGTGACGCAATTGCCGTTATCTGCTTCGGCTCAATTGCAATAGAGTTTGCGTATTCGAACGACTAATGGTTTGTATTTCTTAGAAAAATAGCGATTTCATTTGCGGACATTCCTGGTGTTTACGTAATTCACCGAGTTTATCTCGCGCATTTTCAATGATTTTAGCATGAGAATTCACTTGTAAAAGTGTAACAGATCCAAGGTTCCGAATATAGAAAGACAGAGAGAGAGAGAGAAAAAATGAAGAAAGAATTACAGAACCATTATCGCATTCTTCTTTATTGCGTTTCCTGTTGATTGATTCCAATTCCTTTTCGAAACACGTGGATGGTATTAATGATTAGATACGTTCCTTTTGGAAATGCATAAGTCACGATTCCTTCGAATTACAGTCAATCAAATGAGTACGAATTAACTGTTAATTTTATTCAAGAAAACGTAACGGAACTTGTTGTTTCGTGTTATTATATTATGTTGTTATTGGATGTGTGGGCGAGGGGTTAATTGTGTTATTAGGAGAAACTACTTGCTTCTTCGAAAAGAAAATAATAAAGGGTAAAGGTTTCTACTAAATTTTACCTAGATGTATCTCTCGTATAACACAGTAGTTACGTTTCTAGAAAATGTTATGTATTATGATTCCATGTAATTGAAGGTTGAATCAACATATTTTTAATGGAAAATCATCTTAAATCATTTCAGATTTTATATTAGTAATTTGACGAGTACTACTGAACAAATAAATAATTGAATAATATAAATTCATAACAATTTTCTTAAAAAAAATAACTTTTTTATGAATTTGTCGTGTACGGAAACATTGAAAATGAGACAAGTACGATAAAAGCACACATTTCAAATTATATTTTATTAAAAGTTACTGAATATGAGCTGTTTTTTTAATGGTATAAGTCCACTTTTGGAAAACAAAATGAGTTAATGGTAATTTTAGTAAGATACATTAAATGGAGCACGATTTCTTGATACAGTAATGAAAATAATTTTACGATAAAATATTTTCGCAATTTTTTTTAAGTCTATTTCTAATAATCATACTTAAAAAACACTTTTCTAATTGCAATTGAAATATGCTGAATGAGGTTCATTCCTTGAACCGCATTTTTTTTTATAAAACCAATATGGAAAATAATGCTCCATTTAAGTATTTTTCTATAAAATTTATTCTTAATAAATTTGATTATTCGTGTATTCATGTAAATGTCTTCATTTTGATTATTATTTTTTACATTAAAAAATCCATTTCAGTAAAGCCAATATGTCTATAAAATATAGACTTAAATTTCCTCTTGTTTTTATTATATTAGTTATTTTTTATTTTAACAATTTTAATAATTATTATTACGTAATAAAATTTAACAGGTTTGTACTGTTAAAAACATCACAGGAATTGATTAACGTTTACCAATATTTTTAAACTGATTCAAACGCAAACCCTTAATAATTCGAATAATTCGATATATGAATAAATGGACTTAAAAAAATAACGGCCAATGTCATTATAATATATTTGCTCAAAATAGTGGTTTTAGTCATAACAACTGATTTAACGCATTAGGCCCTTTCTTAATGGGCAGAACTTGATGCTTTTGCAAACTCGAGTTTTTAATCGTATTAGAGTGAAACCGTATCGTACGAAGTTGTACCTTATTATACTAGGGATACCTGTACACTTCGAAGTTGGAAAAGAGAGGAAAACTTAATGCATACGAGGTGGTCGATCAGTCTGCGAGTGATAAGTAGGCACGCGACAAAGTTGATCCTATTATCCTGTGCTCTTCCACCGTCTTATTTACTCGATGCCACTTAAGCTTTCGTCATTAAACAGTCTCCTGAATGTATGCATCCATCTCTCTCGCGTTCAAGCTTACAACCCGATCCTCTCTCCTCCTTTATCTAATTTATTAGTTCTCAAGCCAGATTATTGGACGCTTTATCCGAGTGATGTAAATGTATATGTTGTTGATATGTAAATTCCATCTGCGACTGAAAGTGGCATTTATATTGGGATTCCATGAATTGTTCTATATTTACTCATCACATAATGCTCCACCGCTCCTTGTTTTCTTTTCCATCTCTTTCTTCCTTTTTTCTTCTTCTTCAACTGCCTCATCTCTTCGTTCTTTATTTTATTTTAATGGCAGCCATCCATCTTCATTTCGTACAATAAAAAAATCTAGGGAAGGGAAAACTTTTATGCGGCTGGCCATATTTTACGTGATCGTTACCGCAACATTTAAATACATTCGGTGGAGAGCATTAACTTTTAATAAAAACAATGTTGACGGTCGGCACAGAAATAGACAGCATCCTCGTTAAGTGGGATCCTCTTCGGAAAGAGGAGACGAAAAAACGAGCCCACCGCTCGGATATTCACACAATTATTATACCATTATTAACGTAAAGGAAACATTAGCTTGGTAATTGCGCGAAATTACACAAATCTACTTCTCACTCGTAGAAAATTGATTGTTTTACTTGTCTCTTCCTTATACTTTTTTATAAGTGTTTGTCTAAGCTTTCCGCTACATATCCTGTGCTTGTCAATTTACTACTCGTTTAATATGATTACATTATATAATTTTATATTAAAGTGTAAACTTGATAGAAAATAATTAAATACTTCAATATTTTTTATTTATATTTCTACAATTAGTCAATATTTTTAATATTCTATAAATAAACCAGTTACTTTCAAATAGAAATAAATTATTCAGTTGTTTTCATGAGTATATAAACTAATTAACTAAATTATATACTTGAATTACAGTAATTCAAACTAATAAATTTCTCATGTATAAGACGCATCAAAATTAAGAGGGACAAAAAGAGCAAAATAGAAATTAAAATTCCAATAAAAAAATCTACAATCACTGTATAATACTTTTTACAATTATTATTGTATCTCTAAAATAGCAATAATCTAATAGAAGTAAAAAATCTAGGGACTAGAAGACTACATTCTATAATACAATGAAACCCCGCTTAACTAATGTAAAATACGATAATGCGTTCCATTTTGCGAGTCATTTTTCTTACAATCTATTTTGCTCGTTAAGCGAAATGCTCGTTAGACGAGGTGTATAACAATTTGTATATGTACTTGTATATGTATATGTTTTTTATGTATATAATAAAATGTTATTTTGCTATTCATTTTCTGTATTTGACAAATTAATTGAATTATACTATAAATTAAAGGATTACAAAAACTAGCAATTCCTATTAGACACGTAATTGATGTTCAATGAACTAATATAATGTTAAACATATCAGATGTTAATAGCAGTATTAATGAAGAATTAATCACACGGTAGAATAAAATTAGAAAAATCAACAGTGTACAATATATGGGACAGTAATGACAATCAAATAAGTATAGCCTTCTGTAAGTAACTACAAGTATAATTTATTACTTATAACTGACAAATACAGTACCTATCTATTATATAACATTAATTATTTAACTATTTATTTTCTGGATGTCAATTTAATTAGCTTACAAATGATTTGCATTTCTTTATCACCTATAAATGACGGCAATTCAAATTTTGAGTATTATTTTTGGTTCTCATGAAATCGCATTTTGTGTTCAAAAATATTACTCTATTTACTATTCAATAGATTACTAAAAAATCTTGAATTTGGAAATAAAATAATTTAATTACTCTAAAACAAGCATATTTATTGAAATTTGATAATTACAATACGTTCGTATTTGTTTTATCGTGAATTACTTCAATTCAATCGAATTAGGAATCAGTAAAAGGCGATACCAAGCCATTTTATAAAGATCAAAATCTCATACTATACGTAAACAACTTTAATTGCATTATTTTGAATCTTTATCCAAATCCTTAATAGTACAATTACTAATAATCACTATGAAAAACTAATTTGCATTTTTTTTTCGACGAATAACTATTCTTTTCAAATTAGTTTTCAATTGTATGAGTAATATTAAAAAAATTGAATGAATTGACAAATGCACTTCAAGCAGTATTAAGATCTATGCTTTAGTCAACCAAATCAATTTATTTGGTGAGTATCTCCTACGAGTGACGAATATTCTTAAAATATTTATAGTTCATTGCTGTTTGTGTGTAGTTTTATTCTGAATTTTTTATATACATTTGAAAATGTCTGTAATTATTTTCATTGTGATTTTAGAAATATAGCAAACTGCAACGATAAAGCAAAGAAAAAACCAGTGATATTTGAGGGCCCCAAGCAGTGGTAGCCTAGAGTCCCCAAATAATGTTAGCCAAGTCCGCCCCTGTAAAAATTCCTGAATTATAAAACTTATACATGTATATTTATGATTTTGCTTGTGAGGTACGACTTAAGCAACCTTCATATTTCTCCTTAGTAAATCATTCTAAAATATTTTTCTTAAAATAATATTTGAAGTTAAGCTGTCTAGTAGTATATGGGATCACATCTAAAACCATTCCATTAAGTAAAATAAAATGTTAGTATAAACATTGGAATAGAAAGTGCTTTCAATTAATCGTTTAAACTAAGTGACGGAAGTGAACAAACAACTGCATTCTAACATTTTTTTCGTGTTCCAGTACCGAATCTAATTAACAGTGTTTGTGTGTACGCTCGTTTAAATGGGCCTTTGCGGGGGTTGTTGGCTTTTAATTGCCGTCAGTTATCAAGATCTTAACGGCGGCTGTTTGGTTAAAGGGGGAATTGAGAAATCAACTCGAATCCCATGTTTTTCCACTAGATATGTATGCATTCTTTATTTTTTCGTCAGTTCCTGATGTATTTATAGTTCTGAAATGCTAATGACCACTGGAACGCACACACTAAACAAATTAATTCCAAATGGAGTGATAATCTGAGACCGCTACAACTATTTGTTCTATTCGAATTTACATAACAGTCCGTGGAGGGATGATGGTTAATTAATTTGACCGAATTTATTGCCGGGGTCGTGTATATACCTAAATCATTCTTTAATTATTGGCGTATCGAGTGTCTAATAGTTTTAGAATACCGGAATGATGAAACGTTCGCCCACGCATCGCAGGCTCCGTTCGTTACATAAAACCCGCGCTACGTCCAGGCTGGACGATGGAAAAATATGGAAATTTGCATATTTGCCGCAAGAGATTAAATTGGAACTAATTAATTGGAAATTATATATTCTGCAGCTAATTAAAATATTGTCGGTAACGACTGACTCTTTCTCTGTCTGCCTTTCGGTGCTCTCGTAATTATTTTCCGATTGGTAATTAATTAATTATTATTTACTTTACTATCTATTAGAATTCATTCATTAAACATTATTTATTATATTTAATTTCAGTATAATTTCCTGAAAACCTTTCGTTAATAAGATATTTATGAACGCATTTGCATCGCATGCAAATAAATTTAATTATTACATTTTAATCAAATTTTCTGTGGTAATTGGAAATACTGATGTTATTAATCTTTCATTTCCACCTTTACATTTTACTATTTACAAACTGTTTACAGTATGTATATAGTGGTAATATATCTTTACCTCTATAAATTTTCGAACATAGTTATACTGTTATTTGGTGTTATATATATAGTACATATATTAGAAGCAACTTATATCAGTTTTAAACGTTGATTACATAAAGTGCAATTAAAGTTGAATATTTACAGACATTTCATATTAAAATTGTATTCAAAATATTGAAGAAATAATGAAATAACCAGAAAATATAATAATATTGTAAAATACAATAAGTTTGTACATTTTAAAATTTAATCTTAAATTTAGTATATTAAAGAAAATAAATGATACAACTTAATTTCGAGCATTTACAGAGAAACATAAATAGAAGTAAAAAGTTGTGAATGTGAATTTCTTCCAATTTATATACTGGAGTTACAATCAACTCATTATTTTTCATTCAGTATTTTTTTGTAATTATTTTGCTAACTTCAATTATATAACTGAAAAAATACTAATTATTTTACTCTACTCTATTAAGATTAAAGTACATACATTTTCTAAAATCATTAAAAAACCAACGCTCACAAGAATTTAGATTACTAAATTTAACGTCATTTTATTATTATTTATTAATTAAACATTGGCGAAGAAAATAAATATAAATAAAAAGTCCAATAAATCAAAGAAATACAAAGTTGATTATCCTTTGATCTGAACATATTTATAAGTATAATCATTTCCTATAGAAATATTTTATAAAAAAATGTTAACATCGATAAAGTTTTCAAATAAATAATTACATAAATTATTGATGTAATTTTGCTAATTAATGGATACGGTTAGGTAAATTAGGATATTTTATCGGTTAGTATTTTTTTTAGGTTGAGCCGTGAAAACACATGTTTCCAGTTCCGCTGACAATTTTATGGTTTTTAATTTATTTTTGTCGGGGGTTGATTATAATAGTGTTATTAGCTGCATAGGGTAGGTAATAAATAAGGAAATTGGATTATTAACGTCATGTGATTGGAACTAACAAGCCGACAAAATACGCACAGGTAAAAATAAATACACACAAGGCACGGCACGAACGAGACGGATAGAATAGGACGTTCGTACGAGGGGTTTGTCCTTTCCTTTTTTTTTTCACTTGCCGTTTCGTATATTTATCTTTTTTCAATGGGTTCCGTAATGAGCGGGTCGATTTTCAACCCTTCCATTTAGTCTACACTTTTCTTCATTACATATATATGTGTTCATATATATATATATGAAATAATAAAATTGAATCGATACATTATTACGTAAATTACTGGTAATTTTCTTCAGGATCAACACGCCATCAAAAAATAGTTTCTATTAATTAATATTTAGAATAGTAAGTATTTTGCAAGACGAGCAATTTTCTTAAACAAATTTTGATTATAGGCGAGCGAGAGTTTTTGAAAAATCATTTTTACATTTTAAACTGCTATTTCATTAATAAAGTTATATATTTGTTAATTATCTATAATGATGAAGGTACAACGCAATAAACAGGACAAGAAATTAAATATATTTTCCATACATTGTTTAAGTTGGATCATATGTTGCAAGTACTTGTTCATGTTGATAAATACATGTATTTGAAAAGTGTGGGTGTTAGTGGTAACACGGCAAAATATTTTGGGTGACACGCCAAAAAATATATGTTCATCACTTATGAAAAATATTGGTAGTCATTCTCCCCGTCTTCATCTATGCCATCACTGTCATAGTGTGTATCAGACTTTTGGAAATATTGTAAAGAAAATATTTAGATCATGTACATAATATAGAAAGTAAAACTAAGCGTAAATTAACGGTCACTCGCCTTGTTTCTTAATTTTTGTCAATCTGACGGCACCTTCTGCATTACCTACGCAGTCTGCCTTACCTTCAATATTTGTATCTTGAATCAATTATATAACACAAATTCATTAACCAACATGCATGTAATGCAAAAAATATATTTACCTATTTCGAAAAATATTGAAAAAAAAAATGTTAAAAAACATTTATAATTGTAAATGATTAAAAGTACATTGGAACCTCGCTTTACAAGCATCTCGTAAATATTTCGCTTAACGAGCAAAATAAATTGTAAAAATGACTCGACGTTTCGCATAACGAGTGACGAGCTACACATATTATTTGTATTTTACATTAGTTTATATGAAAAACTCGTATAGTGAAAATCTGGAAATTTTGGAACGAAATATGCTTGTTAAGTGAGGTTCCACTGTACTTTTATTTGTATCTTTATATTTGAACATCTACCTTTAAAAGAAAATTCTAAATCCTATAATAATAATGAAGTAATTATATCATTTGATGTATTGCTAGTATTCAATATTATTGAATATAATTATTTAAACACAATGTATGGTATTACTTCTGTATGTATGGTAATCAGTTTGTATATGTTATTTTAATGATGAATCAACATTATACCTTCCATTAAAAGAATAGAAGAATATTAAATTGAAACCTTGAGGGTGAAAAATGTGCATAGTTTAAATAATAACGATAGTTGCACATAGTAATTTACCATTATAAGGGCAGAGAGTATTTTCATACTAGCATATGAAAATTAATATTAACATATTGCAGGCGTATATAAATGTTGGCACATCGAGCTATTGTAAAAGGGCAAGGGGAAGTAAGGAACATCCAGGATGCGTCTGGGGCAATAAAAATTACGTCGGACGATCGTAAATAACAATTAGGGTTTGTGGATGCAATAGAATGTTAATGAAAAGGCATAAAGTTAATTAAGTCTAATATAAATATGAATTATTTCCTAGCGCTGCTAGTTGAAAGGAAGAAACAATAAAAAGGAAACACACGATTTTATTGAAGACTCCGGGCGCCGGCTTTAACGCTGAACGCTCGGGGCTGTTGGTGGTAGTGATGGCACACAGATTACCTCAACTTAGCTTAGGTCTTGTCTCTTGCGTCTTGACTCTTACCAGTTCTGTCGACCGAAGGGCTCTCTACCTTTCTTCTTGCATTGGAGCCGCTTCGAAACAAGAGGAATCTTTAAGCGCGGCGCTAATTAATTTTCGAAAATCCCGCTTGTTTGTTCGAGGCAAAAAGGCGAACAATAATAAAGTTAATTCAATGTGGACGTCGTATTAAAACGCGAAACGTCCGCAATAAATTCTAATCAACGTGTGGAAGAAATAACATCGCCGAGGGCGAGACGCCAATTAGTTTACGATTGGTCGGCGGACGAGGAACAAAGGAGAAAACGCTCGTTCGCCATCTTGTCTTATATATATATATAAATATATGTATATATACATACACATGTATAATACATAACGTGGCACGCATTCTACATATTTATATTTCGTTTCTTCGTTCTGGCCATGATTTACCGCCCCGGACGAACAACCCAACATTTGGTTAACGATTATAAAAAAGAACGTTCGACTCTATTAAAATCCATCACAATGATTAATTAGTATTGCTGGAATCTTACAAATCCTTAATTCCAAATTGTATACGTGCAAATAAAGTATTGTTTATAGTAAGTAAAAACTAATATCTGAATTCAAAATGTTGCTATGAATGTTTCTTTTGTGTTTAATTTAAAATATCAGATTATTAAATAAATATACTTTTCTAGTAAATAAAAGTTATAAAACTTTATAAATTAAACCTTTTTTCCCGAATTTCCAGAGAATTTCCATTTATGTTTTAAGTTTTTCCGGGAAAAAATAAAAAAAATCCCGGAAATGCAGAAATTTACCGATTTTTCGAAATTTCTACTATATATAGTAAATCAAAAATACAAATCTTTAAATATTCATTTTACAATAAACTTTTGTCTATTGTGTGCAAAATTTTAATACAAAAAAATTAATAATTGACAAATGTGGGATTTGTAAGTATACAATGTATCTTCAGGTTTAATTATTTACCCTTGTTTTTGCATTATATGTAATTTTGAAACACGATTTTGTGTATTCCTGTGGAAGTAATTATGGTTTGTATTTATTGCGAGAAATTAATTTAAAATCTCGTTTCCCGGGATCAACAAAAAAATCGAAAAAATGACGCTCTAATATTTGGAATACAAAATTTGGTGCCTAACATAATTCTCATGGTGATTATCATGCTGGAATAGACACTTGTATTTGTGAAAGTGTAATAAGTATGCCAAAATGATTGTTTAAAAGTTTATTTTTTCTGATGATCTTTATTATTTTTCTATAATTTGAATAATGGATTTTTTGATTAAATCTCAAATTAAATACAAAATAATTATAATGCCAATCTCTAATTTATTAAGTAATCAAATAGAAATTTTAAACAATCTGCAAAAAAATTAAAAAAATTACTTTTATAATAATAGTAGTAAAAGTACAGAAATCTTCACTTAATTAATTAATAACTTTCTATAGTCGTAGAAGTGAATAGGAGTTAACAACACCCAAAAATAGAATATTAGTAAAATATTAAAGCTTCTGAAAATTCAAACTTCTAAAAACCTAGCTGAAATTTCTAATATACTAATACTTACAAATAATTTAAAAAATATAATGTCTAACGATATGTTGAAAAATTATTGAATAATTCGATAAAAAATGTGCTAAAAAAATATGTTAATTATAATGATAACAATGAAGATTGAAAGAACTAAATGAGTTTAGAAATGGCTGATAAATGCATAAAAACAAAAATAATAGGGTAAACAATGTAATGAGCAATGAGAAAGAATAACCGAATATGGAGTAACGCAGGGAGGTGTCCTGGCACCATCCCTGAATGGCCTGAGCACCAATGACATGAATGAATTGGAATTAAATGGTATCTTATACATATAATCAGACGATGCATGTTTTATTCATACTCGCATCTGACGCAGCCGTAGTACTGACAATTGTATACTCAAATTTAATAAGTGGAACAATGATTTTTACTATCAATAACATAAAAACAACAACAAAAAGCAATTAAACATTAACAGTAAACATTAAACATTAAAAATAAACATATTTAACGTTAAAAAATATCACTTATATAAACATGATAAACTGAATGAGTTTGCAATATAATAAATATTAAGCAAATGGAAAATTAAAATATCGTCTCAAGCAGATTCCATTTATATATTCAATGTATTATATTACATATTAAGAATGTTGATTTATTTAAAAAAAATATAAATATTACTAATAATAATGTTATTATCTCTTTAATATTATATTATAATCTATTTATCAGATGATTTTCTTCAGATTAATATAAAAATAATAATGTTTATTGCATCAATCGTTCAAAAAAACATACACAGTAATAAAAAAAAACAAAATAAATATATATATTTTCAAAAAATGTCAACTGATACAAAGGGCTATTGACCATAGGTCTTTCTGTCCAATCAGATTAATATATTTTATATACTTTAATTAATTAAAATAGTTAAATACAATAAAAAAATGTATATGAACATATGACAGGCTCGTCTTACATTCGAGAATGACAGTTGAAAAAATGCAGTCATAATTATCTGAATTGTGGTTCAAAATCTTGAGCCCCCAAACATTTCTGATGATATGAACAAATTAAAATGATAAACTTATTTTCAAAATAGAGAAAATAGATCCAATTTTTAAAGAAAATTATATATGAACTTTTTCATCCTAAAGAGCTCAAATTCTTACTAAAAAATCATTTTAAATAAATGAAATATTTTTAATGACTTATATATATATTTTTGTTGTAATTGATAAATAATAAAAAAATATAATTATGTTGCTTGAAAGGTTTTATAATATTTACTTATATTTACAGTGGAACACATAATATGTGTACACAAGTTTCAAAAATGATCTAGCAGGCGCACAATCTGGAACTGTTAGTCTCCTCATCACTCGTTATGCGAAACGTCGTTCGTTAAGCGAGTCATTTTTCTTACAATTAATTTTGCTCGTTAAGCAAAATGCTCGTTATGCGAGGTTACTCTGTAATTAAATTTGTTAAAAGAATGATTAAAAATATATAATTTCATCAATATTATTGTATATGCTATATGATATACTATCAACATAATATAATATTAATGTGTTTAATGTGATTATATTAATTTCCTTTGTTACAATGTTTATTTGTTGCACTTAACTAAACCATTAAAATGAATATATTTTATTTTATCATATTAGGTTACTTATATATTTGAATGAATGATATAACTGACAATAAATAAAGTAATAAAGATTAAAGTTTCCTTACTCTGTTGATGCTTTTGCAGTTCTAGAATATCAGTTATTTTTTAATGATTTTGAAACAAACGAGGTATTTTTATAGCTTATAAATAAATATGTCATTTATTCTATATACGGATAATAAAATTTATTTATTATCAATTAAATATATATTCGAAAAGCATTCTTAATAACCGGAGAGAACAATTTGCTATTACTTCAGAAATCGATTTGTGCGCCGGCAAACGGATACTAAAATAAAATCAATTGAGTAATTAGCGGATCGCAAATAAAGAAGTAATTAACAGGTAATTCACATTAAATCGCTGCAATTAACTGGTAATTATGTAAGCGGTATGGATTTATAAATAAAGAAAACACAAACGAGCACACGTATATAAACAGGCTATCAATTTGTGCTTTGTGAGAGAAGGCCAGGAACGAAATGTTTTCTCTCATTCTGGTATTTCGCTATGCCTGCATCCTCCTAACGCCGCGTCTTAATTGACTTCTCATCACATTTCTAAACATCTTCCACCTCATCTCCTATTCCTCCTCCTCTCTCGAAACCAATATAATTACAAACATTGTAATTACATATGGTAATTAACTAAATTTAGAAAGTCTAAGGTAAAGAGATGATGGGTGACGGTGAAGGAGAAGCTGTCGAAGAATAAGAACGAACGGAACGAGTGTGAATTAGTTTGCGGCCATAAATAAAAGGCCGCACAATAAATGTGATTAAAATTAACTGTTATTTACGCTTAATTATGTGATGATATTTCATGTCTTTTTACCACCACGACGTTTATATTATTTACTGTCCATTTTCTGTTCGTTCATTTTTAATATGCAGTGAAAGTCGCAGACATAAATGTAATTTCTGCTTAGGAGTTTATCTACTTTTTCGTATAATAGTAGTTATTCAACTGCGGTCTTCCTTATTCCAACAAAGAAAACTTTTTGATTACATTCACAAAACCATACATATTATATTACTCAACTAAATAAATAATCTACGATTATGGGAAACAACAAATGTTCTTACTGTATTAATCAACTTATTCATATTATATGAATACAATTGTTTAAATTCATTGGTTTATTGGATGAAATTGAACAAACTGATTTATTTTTATGTTTTTAATGTAGTTTCTTTTATTATTAATGAAACAATTATATTTTTCCTGAAAAAAATATTCTATTATCGTTATTGCGTTATCGAGTACAGTGGTCCCATGTATTTCCATCATGATGTTCCAACAACTTGAAACTCTAAACTCGGATAAATTTAAACTGTATACTTTATTAACGCAATTGTGAATAAAAGCATTTTTTTATATAATAAAAATTGTACTGGTTTCTCTCCAAAATAACTAATTGATTAAGTAATAGCATTTAAAAAACATTTCCCTACAAATTTGTTTTTTTTTATAAAATGCTATTTCCTACTATCAAGGTTCTAAATTTTGCGATAATGAAGTAATTTTAACTAAAATATGCAACAAAATATTTGTCCTCATGGTTTTCATTAAATTACAACTGTTATTGTTTAATTATGAAATTTATTAAAAAATGTAAATTTACTTCTCTTAGATTTAAATAAAAACGTACATTAACCATTCCTATTAAAATTACTCATTCGATACGAATTTAAATTGTAAATTGAACATAATACGAAACTTAACATTCTTGCTTTTCCATTGATTGTTTTTTCTTACAAAAGAACAAAAAGAAGTGAATATTTTGCAATACAAAATTATTAATAGCCTATAATCCTTTCTAATGGAATTAGTACTGAAAATCAATCAACATTGATTGATTGATGGCAAAGCGGAATGCGCAATCTTTAATGCGATGCCAATAAATGATTGTCCTCCACAGATACACGATCTAACGATGCCTTTAAACAAAGCAGTTCTGAAAATGAAAATTAATGATTAGAATAAAAAATGAGCATCAAAGAACGGAACGCAAAGAGAAGAGAAAATATAAGTGATCGGCTTGTTTCGTACAATTGCAGACTTCGTATCTTTGCAACTTGCGCCTTATTAGCAGAGCGGAATATGACCATTACAAAATAAAACGTACAACTAAGTATGTAATAATGAAATGTGTAATGAGTTTATGTGTTGCAGACGAAGACGGTTTAATAACATACAGATTGGCTATACAGAGGCTGGAACTCCCCGCAACACTACATGAACGTACAAGGAGGCCATACAAATAAGCTTTATCGGTATCTTCTCTCTCTCTCTCTCGACTTATTCTAAAGACTACCAATTGGACTAATTGCATGCCCAGACTAACTAGTTTTTAATTAATATGACATCCTCCGACCGTTAAAACTTATTCCCATTATTTTATTGACCTTAAATACACGAATATATATTAATATACCATTTTATATTTGCACGCGAAGCACATAGAACTTTAACGTATCAAATCGATTTTTCTTTCTTCAGTAAACTACTTTTTACAATATGCAACCACTTTATGTAATTTATTATGAATAACTAAAGATTATCTAAATCGTTTTTATTATATAAATATAAAAGCCTTTCTTTAAATCTTATATTTTGATCAACAAAAAAAGAAATTAAATATATAATATTTTCTATTCTTAAAAATGATTTAGTTAAACAATTCATTGCTTTATTTATCTATTAAATTAATAAAATACATTTTCATAATTTTGACCAAATCAAACTGAATACATTTTTAAAAAGTCATTTTATTGACTATTACTTAAATTAACACTATGTACAGGTGTGAACTGTTTTACAATAATGAAGGCAGAGGTGAAAAACTACGAAAATTAATTCTGTTTTCTGAGCCTGTGGGTGGCACGTGGTTACAGAATAGGAAAAAAAACGGACCAAAAAAGTATAACAAAAAAATTAAATCGAATAAAAAATGCAAACAACTGATTGTGATATCAGTCAGAGAGATGACTGATCTTTAAAGCTACGCAAAACGTATCCGACAAACTAGCCTCTTTGAAAAACACACGGCCAACTATTACTAAAACGTACGAAAACATCTTCACCTGAAGTACCCGGGACGTAACCACAAGAACTCAATTATTCGAGATATGGTCTAAAAACTAAATCAACCGCTTGGACTAGAAGATCAGGGAAGCTTAAACAGTCAATCGTCATCAACTCGTCGATCGCTAGATGTACGCTGAATGTACCATATTTGTACAACAGTATGCGGGATAGAACAATATTTTCGAGTAATGGTCGGGTGTAGCATATTTAGTTATTCTTATTTTAAAATATACACTTGCTGCCAACTTTTAGTATAACTAGAAGAGTTAAATTTTTATAAATTAATTCCGGTGTTAAGAGGTTCATTTGATTACATAATATATTTTTCAAATTTCTGACATTCAATTTTCTAAAAATACACTAAATATCATCTTTGCAATTAATAAATACTTATCATTTAGAAACTTTGATGTTACCTGAACATAAATCAATTTTTTTTTGGATTTCTTTTAAAACACATAAAATTAAGTTGCTTATTATTTTTATTAAATATGTTGTACTTTTTGATAAATTATATAATTATATGATAAATTAATTATAGTGATTTAGATTACAAAAACAAATCAATTTTCAAATATATATTTTATATTTTGTAACATTTTTAATTTTATAAACTTATTTCTTGGTATTCTGCAATACAATATTTCTTTTACTATATAAAGAATATAATAATTGTGGAAACACCAATTGCAAAAGAATTCATTTTTGTATACAAAGATTACATTAAAGTGCTAACAAGTATTTAGGTCTAATTCACGATGGACCAGGACGTTACCTACAATAAGATCAGCAAAAAGATAATCTCCAGAGCAATATTCAAAATTCAAATAACATCAGAATGCGCGACTTCTATCTCATACATAAGGAATTCTTCTATTAAAATAAGCATTACCCGGTGTTTGAAAGCACCTATTCCGTTACCAGAAATTTATACACACTACATAAACTTATCCAAACAAGAACAAATGCTCAAAGTGTCAAAGCGCTAACCTTTCGCTATGATGTACGACTCGGTATGCGGAGTACAACTCCGAGAACCATGGTTCCACAAAATGTCCAAAAACACCTACCAAAATAACCTGGATACCCCGAAATCCAAAATAAAATCACCTAATAAAAAAAAACTGAGCTGTCGAAATCTCTCGCCTAATGCAGAATGCCAGTAACATTGTCCTGAGATCTCTATGCACTAACTTACTGCACCAAAGAAATAACCATCTTCAATTACAACTAAAACTATTTGAAGGACTTTATACAATAGTCGTATGGGTATACTTTTTAACTATTAAATATATTATAAGAAAAGCACAGCTAATGTTATTAAATTATATTGAAACTATGCAATTCGAATATACTCAAAGCATGTGTCAAAACGAGGAACTGATGAAAATCTTTTAGCAATTAAGTCGCATTGTAGCGAAAAACACTGATGCCATCATAAATATATTTGAATAAATGCTAAATTATTTTTTCATATTGCAAATTATGTATATATAACAACATAAAATCAAATTAACTTTATTAAAATAAAAAAAGATTATATAAATAAACTGCATACGAGGTAAATAACCTTGATATTGTAAAAAACCATTGTATAATATTAATTTATTATTATAATTTAATAAAATAAAAATGTAGATCAAAATATTGGTCCTCATATTGAAATATAGCTATTTTTATTTCTTTTAGATTTAAAGTATTTTTACATTATTAATTAACTTATTCATCGTTATTTTTAGCAAACTGAACAGTTTGACGTGATTGGCAAGTTTATAAATAAATAATGTAATAGAAATAATTAAATGGTATGTTTTATTGCATATGCAAGTAAAATAAAAAATACTTGTACAATATTCACTTTTCGTCAAAAATAAAATAATGTAACAATAGAGAAGGCGAAAATAGACAGTAGCAATTTGCTTATTGGTTTGTTTATTTTATGGAAAACTACAATTATCAATACTATTTGCAACATATATGTACTATTTAGCGTTATTACAATAATAAAAAAAACTGAAAAGTTTTCATACAACAATAATAAAACAACCATGTTTAATAATATTGATTATATTTTTTGAAGCTAAACATATATGTTCAATATTTCATCTTTGAACGTTATGTCAATACACATTACGCATTATATTCATTTATACAAGTCACCATTTATAAGAAACAACATAATGTTAAGTTTCCTTTCCGCTGTTTCTCCTAACATTTTTTCTTGTTTGTCCGGTTACAAGACAAGTACATATTATATCGTTACAACTGAGTTGCTCTGTAAATTTGTTTACAATTCGTTAGGTATTGATTGATTGGTTTCTAATTTTTCGTTGCGCTTTTATCGAGTATAATGTCATACATTTAATTTGCCTTCCTCTTGCCGTTCCCGCCGACCCCTCTGGGACCAGAGCATTCGCATTAAATTGTACTTTGCGCAGCTGTAATTCCATTTTCTATACTTAACGCAAGTAACGGATCGCAGGAATACAGTGTTTAGGAAACCGACCATCCGTGAACGAGCAATGTGAATTTATTTGAGCATAAAATGTAATATCCTTTTTTTAGGAAGCGAACGCAGACGTAGCAATGCACATTATTTCATTTAGCGAAATTAACTTCATTGTTAATGAATTTCATTGCCCGTTTCGATAAAGATATTTAATATATACTTTATTTCGCAACGCATTTACTATTTCCGCATGTTTAAATCAACTACAATATTACCAGGTTAATGTTGTTATGTGCATTACTGCAATTTATTTATCGAAATTACAACCTGAAATACTCATTTCATTAGCTGTTCAAATTTAATAATTCATTACAAGAAATTATTAGGTTAGCTTAAGTTAAATTACCTAGTAAATTAATATAAAATATTTTTGATTATCATGAGATAGTTATTAAACAGTCAATGTCAAATTAAGAATAGAAACTTCAACAAAAATATTAAATCATATTTTCTATTGTGAATATTAATTAAATAAGTAAAATCGTAAAAGCAATTTTTTTTTGTGAAATCAGAACATGCAGTTAAAATGAATTAAAAATTAAATAAAGCTGAGAATTAGTATAGCCCTCCTATAAAATTTATAAATTATGAATATTTACTCATTATTGGAAGAAATATTCAACAACATTTATACACTGACGTTATTATTAATTAAATAAGTAAAATCGTAAAAGCAATTTTTTTATGAAATCAGAACATGCAGTTAAAATGAATTAAAAATTAAATAAAGCTGAGAATTAGTATAACCCTCCTATAAAATTTATAAATTATGAATATTTACTCATTATTGGAAGAAATATTCAACAACATTTATACACTGACGTTATAATATAAATAAATAATCAAATAATATAAATATTCTATAAAAAAATTACCAAGAACCGGTTTTCATGAAAAATCTATTCTAACAAAATATCGACAATATAAAATTAACAGTAAATAAACTGTTTATTTGTATAAATTAAAAATATTATTATAGTATTCAAATAATAAGAATTTATTGTAAATATGTAATAATATATAATTAGATTATGACTAATTTCTTCATAAATAAAATAATTCTTGCTCACGACTAACCTTCATTGAATTTGCCGGTCACTTTACGTAGTATCAGGTATGAAATTTGATTAGCACGGAAAAATACGAATGTTCGTATCGTGATCCATGCATTTTTCGTGTTAAATTAATGAATATAATTTTCGTAATAAAGTTGAAAGCATTAAAAGTGAGCTGCTGAAAGCGTGTATTGGATTTCCGCTTGATTTGCTTTACCGTCCGACACGGTAGAACATTTCAAATTAAATAAAATCGTCTCGTTTACAGTCAATATCCTTGGTATAATTTAATATTGGACATTCTGGTGTTGGATGTCGACTCACCTGCTTTTCTCTGCTCTTTGTACCTTTTGTGCTCCTTTTCCCGTTTTTTTTCTAATTTTATTTTCCTTCCACTGCTTTTTATAATCCCCTTTTTCGTTTCGTTTTATTTGTTTTACGAGCCGTGGCGGAGCGCTCAATCAACCGGAGACGCTTGCGTTTCACGTGCACACAACTTCTTATAAATAAATAAAACGTAGCTTCAAACCATTTCCGTTTTATATATATATAATTATGTGTATATATACTAGTTGAGCATAGATACAAAAAGAAATAAAATACGTCTAGTAGGATCAAAGCTAATATTTGTGGTATAGTCTAATTCGCTACTACCACAATTATTTTTAAAATAAATTGTGGAATAGTTTCACTGCTTATTCTATAATCAGTATTGTTTTATATTTTATTAGAATCTGAGGAATATGGAGATCTCTTTTCTTTTTCAAGTTCCGAAAAAAAGATACCTATACTTTTTTAAAATAAGTTATTGAAAACTCACCAACTATGACCAATAAGCTTACAGTAAATAATTTGAAAAATATAATGAAAAGTAAGAAAATCAAAACAAATATTTTCTAATGCAGATCTCAAAGAAATAATATCACAATAACATATGTTCAATAACACAAATTAAATATTCAATATGATATTAAATAATTTTATTTATCAATATTTTAATTCTAATATTTAGAAGCATTGAAAACCTCGGAAAGAAATTAAGTTATAGAATATAATAATTATAAGAAAAGATGTAGCAAAATGTACTTAAAAAATAATATCAAATAATAAAGTATCAAAACAGTAGTTTAATCATCATTTTAAGAACATATTACTGTTAATTTTATATATTATCAAAAATAAAACAGTTTAAAATAAAATTAATATGTATTTCATTATTTCTATTTATATAAATATACCATATACAGTGGAACAATGTTCCACACTTAATCTAATGAAAAATACGAGAATGAGTTCCAGGTCGAAAAAAAAAGTATAACTTGGTCTGGCTTTTTAATGATTTTGATTTTCATATTAAAAAAAAAACAAAGCAATTTCTGATCTATACTGATCCAATATAATTAACTTATTAGTCATTAAATGCTGTCAGTTAAAATCGCCTATGGAAAATTATATGGTTGATTATCATTAACAAGAAAAACATGAGTAACTTCCTTTCGACATCTATCTATCATTTATTAATCTGCTTGATAATTTAAAAATTACAACACAAAAAAATGTTATAAATGCTAGACAAAAATATTCATATATGTAATAAATAAAAACACACTACTTTGTGCAAATTGAAACATTTGAGGAAAATCTTGAATGAAGACTTTTATATTCTTAGACTTTATATATTTTTTTTTTAGTTTTATTTCTAAGAAAATAGATAAAATTATAGGATATTTAGAGTGTACATCAAGAATTTTAAGTAGAAGAGCACAACTTATAAATCAAATAAATGTGATTTCATCAAATAATTGTATATCAGCTTTCAAACAACATTTATAATCAAACCAATTCCATCAGTCCTTTTTCAATCCAATCAATTCCAATGGCGTTGGCACTATTGTAATGTTTTCTATCAGTACAGCCTGCTCAAACGATTCTGAACGTCAACAGAAGTTGCGCGTTTTGGATTAACACAAGTAGCAGTGAATTCATATGTACAATGAGAAATTAAATATTTTTAAAATGTTACCATGTCTAATTTAATGTATTATACAAAGTTATTTGTTATATGAAAGAATTTATGAAAATTTCGAATTTTATTTTTTGTACGATTTTTTTTATGCGGTCCCTATCTACCGCACAAATATTTCAACTTTCAAACAACCTTTATAAATGTATATAATTTACTCATTAAATATAAAATATGATTAGCCAAAACAAGTTTTATAAAAACATTTTATAAAATTTACAAATAAATTGTTTATATTGATATTATTCATATCCAAATTACTTATCTAAATTATCACAACTGCTAACATATTCTATTTTTAACTGATAACATATACAATTTGGTTTAATCTAATTTATTCATAAATTCTTTTTTATTTAAATCAACAAATTAAATAAACTTTAAATTGTTCCATGCTCAATATTATCATATTTAAAACAATATTTTTATATTAATTAAAATTGAAATAATTAATTATATTCATTTACAAAAAATAATATTAATGTATAAACTATTATAGGAGAATACATGCAATAAATGATGTTTATTAGTTATTTTTTTACAAAATCTTTACTAATTAGGCGTAAAATATGTTTTTAAAGAAATCTTCAATTATAAAGGAAATAAAGTCTTTAAACTTATTTGGTTCAGTCGCAAGCTGTTCATTATAATTGATTATAAACAAAATATGCAAATATAAATTACGTTGAAGTACTGTACTTTGATTACGGTTAATAATATTTATTTATGCGGCGATATGGAAATTAAAAATAATAAATGCCAATTTGATTACATATCGAAACAGCACGGAAAAAAATTATTTCAGAACGCAATTATTACAATTAGCTTCCTTTTTCGCTCTTTATCTGTGATTAAATTGGCTCGCATTGCATTCGGTGTGTTTGCGTATGGAAACGAAAATTGTTGCGCTGTGAATATTTATGAAAAAAATGTTTCACCGTGCACGAATTGTATGGGTATGAGTGTATTTATGCAAAGGATCAGGAGTCGAATGAGGAGGAGGTTGTGTCATTAGGGCTTGTGCGCAAATTGGGCTGCTGCTTCATTATACAAATGCCTGCATGCTATTCAAATTCGTACCATTATTACAGGTATTTTGCATGTGGATTGTTGCGTGATTTTGCTAATTGGAAACATTAATTCTAGATCCGAAAACGGCGATAGATTTTCCTTCAATTTGCGTTTCCCAAATTACATGTAAAATGTCACTTGTCTGTGATTAATGAGAGAATTTAAAACACGAAATAAACGAATTCAAATATATAAAGTTTTTTTACATAAAAAACTAATTAATGATTAATCTAAAAAAAGTAAGTGAAATCAAATTGTTATCTGAAGAATAGAGAAGTATTAAAAAAAACAAAAGGGTTATGGCAAATAATATAAATAACATATGCTTAAGCTATACAAAATATAAAAAAAAAATGTTTATTAAATATCACATTATATAATACAATGTGAAATGATTAGTTCCTCGATTAGTCCTATTTCATCGACACTGATTACTCGGACTAAGCGAGTACATTACTTTCAGTTCATATGTTACGTTTATATTGTTATAGTAATTAATTAATACTAATAAATATATTAACTTTTTGTTATTGTAGTATTTATATATGTAATTATATTTTGTAATTGATTTTCCCTAAATATTTGAATGTATTAATTTCTAATTTCTATTCAATACACTTAAAGTATATTTAATATAACACCTCACTCAATAAGTTTGTAGGATGACATATATATTGCGTTTTTATCGATAAATCTATATGATTTTTAGGAAGTACCAACCTTCAGACGACGCCTGTCAAAATTTCATGGCAATCTGAAATTTAGTTCATTACAGTGGTTTTGTAATTTTTTAAAGAATGGAAAAATATGATTTTCTTTTGTTGATAAAACATTGTTTTATGATGGGAAAAATAACATTCAAGCAAAGCAATGGCTTGATAATATAATGACTCTTCTCCGAGACAAATAGTAGAGAACTGGTTTGCTGATTTTAAACGTGGTCATACAGACACAAATGATACTGAACGCTCAGGTCGCCCAAATTCGGAATTGTTGCAGAAAACATAAAAAAAGTCCACAAAATGGTTTAGCCGATCGTAAATTGAAGTTACGTGAGATAGCTGACACCCTGAAGATATCAGAAAGCAGTGTATTCACCATTTTGCATGAACATTTGATCATGAAAAAGCTAAAAAGTTCGAATTGGGTATTGCGTTTGCTCACAGTAAACCAAAAACAACAACGAGTTGACAATTCCGAGCACTGTTAGCAGCTGTATTGATGAACAATATTGCCCAAAAGTTGTTGATTTATTAGTCATCCTATGAACTTATTGAGTGACGTGTTAAATACAAAAAAAAATAATTAAAACACATTCATTTATTTAAATATAGTAATTTTATAAATTAATTAATAAATATATAAAATCAATTATAAGCAGTTAAAGCGGTTGCAAAATTTGTTATATAATAAACCTTGAGTATATATAGATTAACGAAAGACGATTAATTATAACTTACCAAGTAAACCATCAATAACCATATAATTACAGTTTCCATTCAGGAAAACGTATAATATTGAAGGAAGAAAAGATATTGATCATGAGAACCACGATCTTCGAAACACACAAACTTGTTTATTGAGCTGAGAATTACTTAAAAATGAACTCAAAAAAACATACTAATATAGAAAACATAATAATATTCCCTTATCTATCTATTTTAAGGTACCTACAATAGGCACTCAATACTTTCGGACGATAATATTATATGCATTATATGTTTTGCTATAAATAACCTAGTATAATACTGTTGTTGCATGTAAAATTTATTTTAAATATTATAGCAAAACAATCCAATGTATTTTTTTTAAAAGCTGTAAATACACATGTTTAGTGTAACTGTTTTATTTAGTTAGTTTGATTTTCGAATCATAATCAGCATAATTTATTATATTACATTCAGCATTAAACAAACATTTAATTGATGAACTTTAAACTATAATTCAGAACTTACCATGTACGTGCATATCATTGTTTTTCTCGCCATTGTCGCCCAGATCAACCAAACTCCTAATGGAAAACACGGACTTCGCCACCCTCTTGCAATTTTCCTCCTTCGGTCTCGTGCTCAGGTCCATTTCCAAGCACTCGCTTTCCATTTGCACAAAACTACCTCGAGACTAATGTTTGTTGATACATGAAAAAGAAGAGCGAAATAATAAAATCAGACTACAAAACAAATATGTATGCAACAGCAGTATTTCGTTCAGTATTAAAACAAGAATACGCGTTGCTTCTTTTACCTGCTCGTAATAAAACATTTAATGTGAGCAATGAAATCCGTGTTTGCTATCATAATTTTAAGATTATATTGCAACAAAATGACGGTAATGGCTTTATTAAATTACCTTCCCTCACTTGGAATGCCCACAATTCAGACGTTAAACTGATCGAATAAAATTATTGAGTTAATGATTGGCGCCATACGTTTAACCGACGACACAAATCATCGAAATAATTTATAACGTAGTGCATGACAAAATTAGAAAATTTTATAATTATAACAGTTTACAGAATCGTAAAAACATGATGATTCTGTTTTTATTTCATAAATTAAGAGACTTGAAATTAATTATTATATTAAATAATTGTTCATAGTTAATAACATATCATTTTCTCATCTTATTTAAATTATCTAATAATTGTAATAAATAAACAGAAACAAGTTTTTAATTATTACTAGAAATGAATTTATAAATTACAATTTTTAAAAATTTATTGTGTATTAAGTAATTATAAAATGTTTACATATTACAATTAAGAAGAATGAGACGTATTATATAATATTCTTAAACTGTTTGTTTATTATGTTTACAAAAATAGTTTCAAATCTAAAATTGAGAAGTATGTGATAATGCTCAAAGCGCATTGCCAGCATTATATTTACGGAGTGAAGAATGCACTGCAAATAAAGCGAAGATCAGATAAAAGAAAATAATGTTATAGAAGTATGTTTACTATATTTTTCGAATGTTCCGCTAATTACAGTGGAAAATTTTAGTTTGAATAACTTGAATTGCAGAGTCCGAACAGAATTGCATTTTCTGAATCATACATAAGCAAGAATCCAAATGTTTCTTTGCAACATAGAAGATAGTATTTTTGAATAGCCAGATAATGCAAGCATTTAATCTAATCGCCATTCAATTAAAACAATAGTTAAAATAAAATTTGCATGAATTGAAAAACAAATACGTCGATCTGCGTGGATTTATTATAGTACTGTTTAAATTTTCAACAAAAAACTAAATTTTCAATATATAAATCAATTTTACAAAAGGGTTTACAACCTCTTTTGTCCTAAAACTCACTTGAACCTATAGTTGAACTTCCACAGCACATTACGTGCGTAAATCAAACTTAAACTTTCAACTGATTAATGAAAATTTACTAAGAAAAGTATTGCTAAAAAGCTAAAGTTACAAAAAACAATAAATTTTCTGCAGATAATACCTACCTAAATGACAATCATTTAATAGGTAAATATTGGGTTGTCTGGAAAATTCTTACCGATTTTTCAAAACTTTTATACATCTTTTTACATCTACATCTTTCATCCAACTTAAACATCATATCCTCTCAGAATTTATTAAGTTTTCGTCAAAAAACTTCTTCAGGTGGTTTTTTTATGTCGACTAAAAAATAATCTTGTAGTTGTAGTTAATGGAATTTTGCAAATATCTAAATTTGTGGTAATCGTTCCTGAAGTTCATTTAGCTAAAGCAACTTCTCTGTTAGCAGAATATATCTTAGTTATAGCTCTAGTGCCATTTTTTGACTTTACAGTAATAGAAAAGTATCAAAGTCTAAAATGCACTTTATTTATTTCATCTTCATGAAGGTACTAAACGTCTCAGTTTCATTTGATCCATTTTTTTTTTTCTAAAGACGGTTGAAATCTCACTTTTTAGAATATATATACCCAGGTACAATTTTGATATATGGTACTTACTGCACAAACTTTCCGGACAACCCAATATATAAGCTTTTACAAATTTATTTATCTATAGATGAGAAACATGGTCAATAGTTTTCTATGTAACAATGCTCTGTAAATTTAAAAACTGATCTTGTGGAATTTTTCATATCATTAAAATTGTTATTGTATTAAATATGATTTCTATCAAATATATTTGTCTCATTAATAAACGTGAAAACCTATTTCATTATGATACATATTATGTTTGAAAGCAAAAAAAAAATAAATAAAAATTTTAACATAAAAAAATTTACTTAACAATAAAATATAAACATAATTATATTTCCGGATTATAATTTGCATTTGAGTGATTTTTGTATAAAAAAAATCAAAATATTTTTTTTTACATTGAAAGAAAATCTTAGATTATCTAGAGTTTCAAAAGCAACTGGTAATACTCATTATATTGGTTTATATCATTACAAACGTTAACAATTATGTTAAGATAAGAGGAAAATTTCTATAAAATTCCTTATATAAATGAGGAAAAGCAAGTATGTTCAGAAGAAGCGTACAACAAGATTAAAACTCACTGTAACTACAATAAATGCAATACACTAAAATTAGTTCTATTTAGTTATATTGTGATAATAAAATGAATTTAATATTTTTTATATTTAATTTTAGTTTTATTTGTTTTTTTTTTTGCAAATGTATACCATATTTTCGGACAGTGGGAGTATTTCATAGTGTCAACACTTAATTGCGTATATCGTAGGTGTATGTATAAACCTGTATTTTTATTTGCTGTAAACTAGAAAAACAATATATTTTTTCAAACAGCAGAACTTTTCTAAAATTCCGAGGTACATATGAATAATATAGTCTTACCTAAAATAATTGATAATACACTAGAAAAATATTAATCAGTAAAAACCACTAAAAAGGAATTATTTTCAAATTCAGTAAACTCTATTAGTTAGAACACAAACACAGCAGGGAAATCTTTCTCCTGGGACCAAATATTTAATGTACACTCCTTTGCCCATAAAAAAAACAATATTGCGAATAAGGTTTTCTCAGACTTCTAACATAAAATTTAGAATATTAAGAGCATATTTGAAAAGTATTGATTATCTATTATCGGCACCATTCACTATTGATGCCGCACTTCCCTTTTTGCCGCGCTGAGTTAGTAGTATATAAAACTATACCAATTATTAATCTTATTGATAGGGTTGATATGTCCCTAAAGGAATGGATTTACCATTTAAATTTAAAAAAAATATTAGAATTGTAGTGTTATGAAATTAAGAAAAATTACCTTCTGCATCTTTCCAACAACTTAATGATAATTTATAAGACGTTGAATAGGAAAATAAAATTTAAAAATTGTTTAAACAAAGTGTTACAATAATATAAAATATTTTTTCACTACTCAAATAAAATACGTGATATAAAATTGAAGACAATAATAGCAACTGAAATATGCAACTATGTCCACCTAAGTTATTAGACGACTAATATTTTACTGAAAGTCCTTGGGAAGTTATTCAAGCGAATTAGTATCCCTTCCAACGTAATCTCTTTAATATTTGATTATATTGACTAAATATATTATCATGTTGTTTGTGGTATGTTTAACTGCAAAATAACAACGGAATAATTTACCCACATATATGCGTTACGTGAAGCAATTTACTGAATATTTCATACATTTCAAATGCATATTTTATTAAACGCAATTATAAAATCAACGGTAATTAAACGAAAATGATAAAATATATTACAATATTTTTTTGCGAAACAGTCTAAAACTATTAATTTCTGCGATAAACATCTGCCTGAAATAATTGGAAACGATGAAAGGAAATGGGAATTCTGTAAGAGCTGATTTACGACACGACCTAATGGGAATTGTATTTAATAGTGCTAAAAAAATATTAGTAAAAGGCACGTAGTGTGGGTGGAAAATGCTAGAATTAATCTCAACCATCCATCATCTATGAGTTCACGCAGACTTCATCAGCCTTTTACCTATTTCATTTTCCCGTTTCTGTATATTCGTATCAGCTAATATTCAATTACACGATGAATATCCTAATGAATATGGTTTAAAACATATATTTATGCTCATTTTAATCATTAATCATAAATCCAGCTAATAACATTATTAAGATATTATCAAAATAAAAAGTAGGAAAATGTATGTAGGAACATAAATGCAATAAATTGTGTTTAATATTTTTATTAAAATATATTCATTACTATTGCATCAAAAGAAAGTTCATATTACATCAAGTTTATGATTTATGCAACGTGATGTTTGTGGGTGTAAACTACAATTCTAAAATAATGAGAAAACTGAAATGTCAAAATGAAATGAAAAATATAATACATTTAATCTGCTCGGAATAAACTTAAATAACATCAATATGTTGCAATATCATGTAAAAATATATGTGTGAGAATTTGTTTCATCATATTGGTTCGTTTCTGTTATTTTAAAACATTTTATAATAATAATAATATTTGTTTCAAAAATGAATTACAAAATTAAAAAAAAAAACTCAATACAATAATAAAATATTTTGTTAGTCTTCGCTTAAAAAAGATCATTTTCACTAAAAATAATAAAACGTTTTCAATGTCATTTATGTACGTTTTTAAATCTTTAGTTGCTAATATTTTTCGGCAAGAACTTCTTTAATATTGCGCTCATTTTCTTTGTCATTGTAAGAATAAAGTTTTCTCAAACTTCTAACATAACATTTAGAATATTAAGCATATTTGAAACTTATTGATTAAACCAGCTGGATAACCTAATTTTTAATTTATTCCATGTTATTTTATTTCCAAATTTTGCCTCAAAATTCCATTTAAGTATTTGTTAGTGATCTGTTACCAAAAACTATTTATATATTCGGACAATTGCGAACTTCGTTTTATATTTAAGCTTCAGTACGACAGGTAACGTTAATAGAGACAGAGGTATAATTGTATATAAATATAATATGGCAGTTTTATGTAATAATATATTAAGAATATAGTTAATTTATTTATTAAATATGTAATTACAAGAAAGATTACAAGAAAAAAAATCATTAACAAGTGTCATACTTTCTCTTCATAAAAGAGCACAAAGTAAAATATGCAAAGAAACCACGAATCTTATTTGTACACGAAAAGAAAAACATTCATTAAGACAATTAAATAATAACATAATTATCATGTTAAAACGATAAGAAAAGTGTTTTAGATGAGAGCACATATCGAAAGCGGATGAACGTGTCAATTTTTACAAATATTTAGAAAGATTTAATAAACGACTGATACAATGATATTTATATTAGTTTAATAATTTATTAAATGTATTTAAAAACAAAACAGTAACGCTTCTATTATGATCAGTACTTCAAGTACTTCAGTGCGAGGAAGGAGGATGAAAGGTGTTGGTACTGAGGATTACAGCCCTGAGCACACGCTTTTTAGATGCTGTAGATGGGTTACAAGGAAACACGAGGCAGAGGCTGAATTGGGGATCTTCCTAGAACCGGAAAATCTTGTTAGCTGGAGTACAGAACTGACGCGAGTAAGTGAACCAAGGGAAGTGTAAGACAGGCAAGGGAAATGAGCATTGCATAGATGTACAGAGATATCATCATTTTTTTAATGGCAAATTAAAATTCCCATTAGTTCTCCAAATAAATTTTTACCCGATTTCATTAAATTAAAATTAAAACTAAAATTTGGGCTCCAAAAGCAGGATTTCTCGCAGATTAATTTTAAATTTATTTTTTGATAAAAAATATATTAAGAGCCCAAATAATAATTTATGTTTGGGACAAAAATGTATGTATGATTCTGATATGCATTGCTGTAATATCTGCAATTTATTTTAATCACTAATCTATTTATTTAGATTAGGTTATCGGCAAATTAGTTTATTTAAAAACTGCGGTCAATATCCCAATGTATGTGCATGTACACAAAAAATATTTTCTTATTGGTTTATTTCTAATGGAAATCAATAAAATTTAACAATTAGAAATGTATATATATAAAGATTTTCATAAACAATTAAAAATAGGTAATTTTAACTTAAATTTTTTTTAATTGTAACAAAATATATTGTATATATATATATAACCGTATTCTTCAAATCTGCCTCCCAGCGACTACTGCCTGTTTGCAGACATAAAAAGAATGCCCAAGGAAAAGAGATTTGACTCAAATGAAGAAATGATTGCCGAATCTGAAGCGTATTTTGAGTCTAAAAATAAATCGTTCTACAAGAAAGGTATCGAAATGTTAGAGAAGCGTTGGAATGACTGTATCACTCTTGAAAGAAACTATGTTGATGAATAATGTATACGCAGTCTTTCTACATAATTGGAAATAGTTTTATACTTTTGTCAAATATTCCAGTTTATCTCATTCTTATTAGAACATAATTAAATACTACTAATTACTCTCAATTCAATTGCGTTAGGATTACATATCAAATATTTTAAATGAGATGGGCTAATGCGAAACGCACGATTCGTACAGTGAATGGCTTTAACTCATTTATATTAGACCTACTGCAATAGATTATTAGCAAATCATTTAATTACGCAACATTCCAGCAAACCGAACTGCTGAAATTTTTATGCCTCGCATTCCGGCAACTTAATTTAATTACATAATTACACGTGTCAACTGTCACTTTCTGTTCTGAACGCACAAATACTGCATATGCACACTCTCTTCTATACGCCTGTCATATCCTCTGATATTCTTATACCCGAGTTTGTTGTGGTGAGGCGGAACTACTGCAATGTTACAAAATTGGAAACATGCAATGTGATTTCCAAATGCGATATGAATTATAATTCATGTTAATGCATGGAACAATAAAATAGAAAACAATAAGCCGGTTAATTAATTAAAAGGCAAATTTAATAGAGATTGTGATTGCTGTACTACAAAGTAAATACAAATACAGTACAACAAACGAACTGCACACATACACGAGCAAATAAAAGCAACAAAAAAAATCCATAATGCATTGTGCTTCCATTTTATGATAGCAGTTGGCGTGCCGATAGCGAAAGCATATACGTAATATCGGCCACTGCACCGATAAAATAATAATTAAATATACAAAATGTGTTATTAAATAAAATGCGAGATATGCGAAGCCATGGAAATGAAGTTAATGAAATATAAATGTTAATGAACAAACAAAACCATATTCTGGAAATGTTTCAGCTCACTCTAAACTATTTTTCACAACTAATATAATCAAATTAAAAATTAACCAAACAGAAAAAAAAATGTAAAATTTTTGTATTCATAGTATTTTTTTAATAATAAACATACATAATAAAAAAATGTATTTGGTTGTTCGGAAAGTTCCTGCCGATTTTTCACGAAAATTAAAAATCAAAACTTTTATATATACATTTTTAATTATGTATGCACCATTTTTAATCTATAACCTTCCTTCATCTTTTACGCATGTTAAACAATACATCTTCCCAGAATTTATTTGTCTAAAAAAATACAAAGACTCAAAATTGAGGAAATCGGAAAGTACATAGAAAGTATTGAGTAATAAAAGATACATAAGGGCTGATATTGTCGTGATTTTTGTCCGTTAAATTTATACAAAACTCATATAACGGTTCATGTAAGCAAGCTTCTAAAACGTTTGTTAATAGTTGTTATTGATATTTTTAATATCTCTGCTCATTCACGTGTCGTGTAGTGCGGGTTATTCTCGATCAATGTTTTGATTTCATCATTATTACTAGCAGAACTTTAAGGCTGAAATCATCAGGTCCAAATTTAGAGAATTATGTTCCTAAAGTTCATTTAGTTAAAGCAACTTATCTGTAAACAGAATATATTTTAATTATTGAATGGCCAGAATATATGCAGACAGATACAGTAGAAATAATATAATGTCTAATAATTATTATTTATATAAACAAATTACTTATTTAAAAGTATATATAAATATATAAATTTCGTTTAATAAATTTAGCTTTTTAAAATTAAAATTCGGTTAATAGTCATTATGAATATTATTATTTCCAAATAAATATTAAAATTATTATAAATAGGGTGAATATACTCATTCTAATAATTCATATCCTTTTTTTTCATATTTTGTATTTGTATTTATTTGCTCTCTATTATTATGGGACGAAATTAATTATTATATTTTGTTAAGTTTTCATTAGTTTGATGTATATTGTAAAGTGAGTTTTATATAAAAACATTTGCTTGCAATTTCTTATGTAAGCTTCATTAATATGTATAACAAAGCATAAACAATACTTATTCTCTAAATAAATTGTTGTGTCCATACCTTATTCAGTAAATATCAATGTCAAATATTTGTCCCACATGGTTTCAATTTACTTGTTTTATCACGTAATGTGTAGTTGTTGATTTTAAATTAAAGCTTACTATTACGACTACGTGTTAATTGTCAAGTATTTAATCGGTATTCATTAAGTTTTTGTGTATCGATAAGTTGTTTATAATAATAATCTTTAAATATATAATATGCACACAACACATGCTCAATAAAGTTTTCTCCTTTTCAATGTATTTTTATATAAAGCACAGTTCATTCAATGTTAAATTTAATAAATAAATATGTGTATTTTGGCTTAATAGTTCTTAATAATAATAATAATATTTATTAGTTTTCAATGCAACCAAAGGTCTATGGACCTAAGTCTTTCTGTCCAAATAGTTCTTATTTGTTCACAATATGTAAATTAATTATTAAAAAAATATGCTCACTTTCACTGTGAATATAATAGAGAGCTATTAGACAAGCAATTGATATATTTTGATTCGTAAAAAATCTCAAAATTTACGCAGATTCAAATTATCGCGGCATTTCATTGATTCGTATATAATACATAACGCTGTGCTTCCCCAGATACTGCAGGTTTCTGGTGAGGGTCTTACCAACGACGACCTTCAAAAACTGACAACACAAGGAATTGAAGAACGCGAAAATAGTGAGTCTGAAGACAATGATCCAAAAGAATTTGCTGCAGATTTTCTTAAAAAAAAGTTTAGAAACCATAACCAAAATAGTAGCGAATGGTCCAAATTTTGACATGAGTGCAAAAGCAAAAAGAGGAGTTTTAGGTACGAGTATTTGCTATGGGTTAAAATGAATTCCTATAATTCTGCTTCGTTTAGTCTTCAGAAACGCATCTAAAACACTAAACGAAGTCGCATGTATTGCATCATCAAAAAATTAAAATCTTTAACTTATTTGGCAATGCAGGAACTGGTTGATTTTAAAAAATAGACCATATTTACAAGTTTCGTTCACTTATTTTAATTTTTATGGTATATTTTTAGCTTTCCCTTTGTTAATAAACTCGAGATTTAAAAAGTGAATTCGTATTGTTTATCTCAATAAAAAACATATTTGTATAATTCCTATGTTATTTATATACAATCACAATACTTTTTTTCTTTATTTTCTAATTTAATCAATTAAATCTAAAATTATGACGAAATGCAAATTTGTGTGTTTATTTCATTCTTTTTCTGTCTACAATCAGTTATATAATTTTATTGTTTTTACAATAAATTATAATTATTATTATTAATTTTAAGAAAAGTTTGACACTTAAATTAAATTTAAAAGAAAATCCAAAAACAAGCTTTAAATTATATTTTAATGTGAAACTTCTTTTTATAATATAATAATAATTTATTAGCCAAACATCAATACATAATAAGAAGAAAAAAAAAGTACAATTTATACATAAATAAATTTTAACGTACAATAAAAAAAATATATTAATAGGCTGGCCAAAGGGCTAACGACCGAGGTCTTTCCGCCCTTGTTTTTATATTATTTGCTATTTTCTAAATACCAATGTACTACTTCAGAAAGTCGTTATAATATAGGTAAACATAGCCAACTTTGGCCCGATTATTTCGATTATTTCGGGTGTCTAAGCACGCTTAAGTAGGTGTAATTAGTGCGGATAAAGTTTTCACTTATCTAATAAATTAGTTAGTTACGTTACGCCGTTGTACGGGTAAATTGCAATTAAAATTAAAATTATTTACATTGACATGTGCCTTCCAGCGCCTTATCTCGCGGCATGCACTTAAATTATTTTTATTTTACGATAGGATAATTGCGACTGAATTTCGCCTCTCTTTATTTATTTATATGTACTTCTTTTTCAGCTCCTTCCTTTTTATTTTCGGTTTTCCGTGCCGTTTATTAAAAAGAAACTTAATTAGTACGCGGCCGGCCGATTTTCTGTCTGCCGACGTTTTTTTTTATATTCGTTCTGCACCCAAACTGATAACGAGCAAACAATAAATTATACCCAGCGGATTACAACAAAGTTTCTGTTTTTGGTATTTGTAACGTAATTGGGTCCCGGTAATTACATGTACCGCGTATGCTAATTCACATAGGACTGGAAACCAAAAATTCAAATGAATGAAACACTAATTGCTTCAAACTTTGTACTATTTTAAAAAAAATACAAATAATCTACTATCGCTAAGAATATGAGTACAATTTCAAAATATTAGATCTATTTCTCCAAAATAATTATAATATTCTACAAAAAAATTATCCATCGTCAAAAAAATTCAATATTAATATACCTAAGACAAATTGTACAAATAATCATTTTTAAATTTTATTCACAGTTTTTTCGGAAATGTCTATATTCTTTGGAGAATTTAAATAAAACAACAAACGAAATAAATAAGGCTTTGTACTCTGCTGCAGAAATACCTAGTACATTACAAGTATTTCTAAAAACGTAACGTAAAAAAAGGTATTTCTAAAAACTTTTAATTTTTCAAATGTAGATATAAATAGTTTTTTACTATAAGTTTTAAAAATTATATCGTCCAAATTTTTGATTTGACGTTATTTCTGACACACATTGTACAAAGAAAAAATATTTTGCTATATCGAGTCTAATATGGCAATTTTGTAAAATTTAGATGATACATAAACTAATTAACTTATAAATAACATTAAATACACAGTTAATCTCTTTATAAGGGAAACCTAACAAATATAAATACGTAATTAATATGTAAGTGGATATGAAACATAAATTTTAAAAATTAATAATAATATTGATGAAATATATATGTACAAAAAAATGGGCATATAGCGAAATCTCGACAACCGCAATCCCGACAGTGTTAAAATTCCTTTTATTATTTGATATAGACGGAAAATAAATGACTTTAAAAAATGAGCGTATTACTTACTACGTGAATAAAAAAGGAACATCGATATACTATTGTTTAGAGAATTGTTTATCGGAACTTGACAAAGTTGAAAGTATTCCCCGCATTAGAGAGAAAGGATTGCCAAAATCAGTTAAAATGTTCGAGATTATAGTTGTCGGGTTTTTAAATATCGGGAATTCTTTTGTCGGGATTTTGATCAGAACCGGTATACAAAAATAGTATTTTACTACTATTTTGAGTGAACTAAATTAAACATATTGTATTTGAATAAACAGAGTTATCTGTATATAATGAATCCTTACCGGGACTTTCCGGGAACTAAATCTCGGGAAATTGTCTAGTTTTTATAATCCCAACTCTCGGGACTAATGTTTTATAACCCGTAATGGGATGAGACTGATGAACTCGATAGGAATTATTTAAAATAGATTATTATTAATGAAAATGCTTAAAATATACGTTTTATGCAACTTCTGGCACAATGTTTTTATCTTCTACTAACTTTTTTCAATAAAAATAATTAAATTGGAAATATCAAAAGTTTAATATTCAAATAAAAATATACGGGATTTTAAGAACTTACCATCCCGATTCCCGGGAGGGTAAAAATCTTGTCTCTAACAATAGCCACTTTTAGTTTTCCGATATAGTTTTCAACTATTACGTTTGAATTTCAACTTTTTTTTATAAACAATATAATCAGCTATCATTAGGCGAAATATGGACACAGCAATTTTAAGTTGGTTGCAGTTCAATTGGGACACCCTGTACATAAGAATGATTTATATTTAAATACTTTCTACGATAAATATAACTTTCAACTAACATAGAATAGTTGTTCAACAAATATTTGATTATTTGTTAAAATTACTTATCTTGCTTCCTGGAAAGTAGTTTGATTTACGAAAGATGTAATCCAAAATGGATCGTATTATCGTATATTACATTAGTTTATATAAGGAAAATTGTTTCACTATACGAGTAAATATCCGGAAATTTTTAAACGTATTATGCTCGTTAAGCGAGGTTCCACGTCTAACCAATTAAAACTTTTATATGATGAAAAAGTCCATTAATATAAGACATATTTATATTTTATTACATTTACGGTTTTAGATTGTTGAAATTTGTCGTTGAAAAATATAAAAATGACTCAATTAAAAAACAAACACTGATTAAAATTACATTAATGAATTGATAGCGTATTCAATTGTAACTAATCAAATATTGTCTGTTAAAATATATTATATATTTTAATAACCTAAATGATAGAAGGATAGAATAGATAGAGGAATAGAAGAAAAACTAAACGAATTTCTTAAGATTGAAGAAAAATCAATGCCGGAAATTGGTATACGGAGAGCAGGTAGAAGATATCTAGTATACTATTTAATAGGACGGTAATGAATATTCAAACTTCCAAAACAAGATGAAAAAAATGATCGAGGGGAGTTTCCAATTTAATAGGAATATTAACAAAAATTAATGGACCGGTGAAATTAAATATATAACATTATAACAAACGAATACATTTTGGTTATCTTCTACCAAATAAACATGTTTTACCTTTTATTAAAATTAATACGTATGTAAATATGAATACTAAAAATATTCCAAAATGTAAACGACTTTGTGGATTAATACTATATGTATAATACAAATATGAACTAATACTAATATGAACATTTACACGCACAGAACCTGTGGGCTGTTTGTCTTTTAATAGTATAAAAGCGGGAACAATATAAATCGTTCTGTAATTGCTAATTATAAAACGCGTGCGAAATTTAAGTAAATTGAATGCAGTCTCAGATAGGAAATTAGGTTAAATGCGCGGCATTTAATAAATAGTAGTATTGCCAGTATTGATCACATTAAGCTATAATAAAATGATATCAACAAATTATAATTTTATTGACAATAAGCATTACTATAAAATAACGAGAGCGTAGCGAAATCAATATTTGAAATAGAAAGCAGATTACTTGCTACCGCATTTGCATGACTATAAATAGCAATAAAAAAATCATGCATATTACCAAAAATACATATAAATATATTTTTCTTGTACCTTGATTTGCGAACATAATTCGTTCTACAAACATGCTCATAATCTAAAGTAATTTATCAAATCAAAGCGAAGCGAATTTGTCGATAATTTTGATGAAACTCTGAGATAAAAAGAATAGATAATACTCGTATTGCAAGACATTGCTCGTTTATCAAGTTAAAATTTATTTATTTGCGAGTGTATTGCAAGACGATATTTAAGTCTTGCAATACACTCGCAGACCAAGTTACTCACAATCCAATATACTATTGTATCTTGTATATTACAATACTTTTAAAATCTAATTGAATCCGTATATAAATATTCATTTTTTTAACTTTATTTTATGGAATTTTGTTTTTAGTAAGTAACACCTGTTTTTAAGCGATAGATAGGGACAAAAAAATATTCGAAAATTTCATAAATTCTTACATATAACAAATAACTTTGTACAGTATATTACAAAATTTGTTTTATGCAGCAAATGCACATAACAATTCACTGCTGCTCGTGATAATCCAAAACGCGCATCTTCTTTTGATGAATTGTTCAAAATCGACTAACAGAATCGTTTGAGCAGACTGTACATATGTACACTAATAGAAAACATTATGGTGCCAACGTCGTTGGAATTCATATACCGCATAAAAAAACGCACAAAACAAATCGCATAAACAAGTACCGCACAAAAACAGGTTCTACTATATATTATTTTTTAATAAATGGATATTAACTAATTCGTTAAGCTATAATGGATATAATAGGTACGTATGTATACAACACAATTTAGTTTAATGTTATTAATTAAAATATTCGGATTATGAATATATATATATATATATATATTGTTAAAGTAATATGATAATACTAGAATTATTTCAAACTTGAATTACAATATAGAAGAAATTATATATTTACAATTCTTTAGAAAAATATTTTTGGAGAAAAAGTGACTTATTTTATATTCAAACTAAACGAGTGAGTAATTAAATTACCATACAATATACGTATTTTATACAGCCGCTTTTGGCTCTGCAAGAGTTTTGTTGTTATACGTTATATTGTTATTATACATTATGATTCGGATATTTTACATTTTTATACCAAAAACTAGGTGTCCCAGTATTTTCTGGTAGGTAACTATGGCTCTTGCTGCAAAAAGTTTGACCACTCCTGTTACATAACAAGAGTAGGCAACTTATGTGTTCTTGAAATCGACTTATCTACTTAAAACGTGTTTGCGTAAAATTATTTATATTTCGCACAATGACATAATCAAGTTTATCAAAAGAAAGATAGAAATATAGAAAAATAGAAAAATCAGTTTATATCTTCAACTATTCAAGATAGTTAAAAAATTGACCGTTCAAATGCGATTGACTTCTGGACCACCCTTTATAATTAGAAATAATATACATTGGAAAATAATCTTTAAATAATGTTACTTTTAAGACATATATACAATAATATTCCTGTGATAAAAGACCTATTTGTAACATTTAATTATGATTTCTTTAATAATGATTTTATAAATATGTTGTATTAACTGTTTCAATAAATATTAATATTAATTATATAAGATTCAATAATTATTAAACTTTAACAATTACACCAAATAACTATACTAGCTTGGAACTAGATTACAAATTGAATAGTAAATAAAGTAAGTCTTCTGATAAATAAACAAACAATATTAAATACTAACAGAGATAAGACAAGTAAGATATTTAATTTCAAGGACACTTCCAAATATCTTAATCAAATATTTTCATTAACAGGCACGATTTCATTTTTATCATATAATTAATTTCATTATCATTTAAATCAATAAACAATATATGAATATGTCGATATGCATGTTTATAATAATTAGATAAGACCAAATTTGAAGCATTTATCTATATATTTTGTATCAATATTTAACACAAGCTTCCAAATGATATTGTGAAAACTTCTTCAAATTAAGGCACTTTCCAAAGTTATTTTATAGCAAATAATAATATTGAATGATGTATATTTATTTTATAACTTATATATGAACGAACTATAAGAATTGTATATCCGAAAAAGACGTTGACAATTACAATTTACAAAAGTCAAAATTATTTAATTATATTTTATCTTTCTACTTTTGTATGTATTTTAAGTACATTAAGTTTTATTTAATAGCTTTTATTAAATATCACTATTGTATCTCGGGCATCCTGCGGCTCCGGAGCTGCAAACGGCTCTTTTGATTATAAAATACGGGTATCAGTCCGACTGAGCGGTGACGGTGATTATATTATTACACTATCAAACGCTACATATTTAACAAATAAAATCTTAAAAAAAGGGTATTTGTCAATCCCTGGTCCATACTATATATATACCAGAAGTTTAGTATCTGTAAAATTCAGGGTACTTGACAAGTATCAGGTAATAAGCATCATTCATTTCAAATGGTATAAGGGAAATCTAATCATATCCACTGATTAAATATAATAATAATATTTATAGTTACATACACAATACGTAGACAAAAATAAATACGTATTTATAAAAAATATATCTTGAACATAGCAAAATTGAATATTCCAAATTTATAGTGACAAATAATGCAAGTGTTAATGGAAAACATGCGTAATTGAATTACATAAATTATGTAAACTGCGTGTTTAAGCAACTAATTTACAAATTTCAGTCTAATTTATTTGTTATCTATTTTATGTTTAAAAAACACAACCTTATTTCTTTAAAACATATTAATTTACTATTTGTTAATGCAGACGATATATGATTTTTTTTATAAATATGTTTTCATTTTCATTTTATATTAATATAATATACGTATTTTATAGGAATTATTTGTAAACCAGTTTTGATTCAAACAGCCAAATGTTGTTACTTCTTTATATTTCTCTCCAGACATTTTCTAAAGGTTTTAAAGGTGAGTCACTTAGAGAGAAATGACACGTGTATCGAAGATTAAATGGATTGCTTTCTAGTGAAGCTTAATAAGAGCTTAATAAGTATCTGACACTTTAGATTATGTTAAGTAATATAGTATGTAAAATGTGGTATGTTACGTAAGGCACAGCTATGCAGAAATGCATACGTGAGTTTGAGACATATTTCCTTTGATAAAACACATTTGTTTTCGTACAATAATATCGAATTTGAATAGACATCAATGCTAAACATGTTTTTTCACAATTAAAAGCCAGTTGTTTTTTACAAACATAACTGAATTTATGAATAACAATTATTAAATATTTACATTCGATTTCAAAATTATTTATAATTAGTAATTACAATAATTGGAAATAAATGATTAATATTTTAATAATACTTATTTCTACATATGAACAATTTGCAAACTTTTAATTAATATTTTGATTGAATTAACTAGTTTTTACGATAATATATTAATGTATTCTTTATTTAAGATATTGTTATTCAATTTTTTTTTCTGAATGTTATTAATTGAAATTGCTACTGAAAAAAAATTCAAAGAATTAAACAATTTCATGTGTAAAAATATTAGATCATTTTTCTTTATAAATTGGATCAATAAATATAAAATAAATAATTATATAAATTATATATATAAGATAATCTCATCAACTAATCTTGTAATATTTCGAAAATAATGAAATTATAATAAAATGCGTATGAATAATCTCTCAAAAGTGGTAAAAAGAATACAGCAATACAAGACTGTTCAAAATAAAAAAAAATCTACAAACATAATGTCAACTTTAAATTAGCAATTTAAAAGCGAACAGAAAGAAAATATGCTAAACCACGCGCAATTACCTTGAACTGTAAAGATAACAATTTTGGTAAATCATTAACAGTAAACAAGACAACATTGAAATATTCACAAATTTTTAATATTCATTTCATTATTTCGCTACTTAATTTAATTTAAAACAACAGAGAACATTATTATTTTGGACCTTGAACGTTTTTGAACAACGGATTTTTTTTTGCATTCATTTAACGAAACATTTGTAGCTTTGCTTATTGTTTTGAAATGAGTTATGATGTAGATGTAAACTAAATATTTAAAGTAATAATAAATAATAATTATATTATGAAAATTATAATTTAATTTCATAGTCTATTAGAAATAATTAAAATTCTGCAATTTTCCGTTGCTCATTAATAAATTACGTCTTCAATTTAATTATAATCAACAACACATTTAATATAACAGCAATAGACACATCCTTCATGTATAATTATAACATATTTATATCGCAACATCGAAACAATTTAATGATTCCAGTTTATATATCTATATTTTTTTTGCAAATACATCTAATATTTAAATTTATATTGAAACCTATTTGCAATGGTTGAAATGCAACCAATTTTGGATTATGCCAATAAGAATATTTTGAAATTTTTAAAATTTTAAAATTCCCCCGACTTAGGAACATCCCTTTGGAATGGAACTAGTTCGTAAGTCGGGGGATACCTGTAGTTTCATATTTCCAATCATCAAAAAAAAATAAAAAAATTAACATTATTGATAAATTATAAAATGAAAATATATAATTTGATTTTATTTTTGAACTATAAATAAAAAAACATAAATAATAATCTGCATTGCAACAATAAAAAGAAACTTTTTCATTGAATAATAATAATAATAAAACAAACATAAAACTGATGCAAAGATCTATTGACCAGACCTATGGTCAATAGATCTCTGTCTCCAAACATAAATATAAATAATTATAACATATTAATTATGGTTAATTAAAATAAATGTAATTAAAATGCATACAAATAATTATATATAATTATGTTATATAGTATTTATAATGCAAAATGATGAAAGTGCAAATGAATAAATTATTAAAATGAACGTTTACAATTAGAACTTCAAATGTAACAAACGTTAGTTACGTATTTTATATATATTAATAAATATATTATTTAAATAAGTTATTATAAAAGTACAATTAACAAAACGTTGTAATGAAAAATATTTGATTTTCATTAGATAAACGTTCTATACGATAGTATACTTTTATTAAAATATTAGAAAACTATTTTGTTTCTATTTGATAATTTATCAACTTTAATATTTTTGACCAATAATACATTATTATTTAAATAAATTATAATTAAACTTAAATGTATTATCTATTCTACTAAATATGAATATTTTATCATATTTTGTAGATTTCAATTCTATTATTTTTTAATGATATTAGCAAAATTTATTTGACCATTCTACAGATTTAGGCAAAACAAAAATAAATAGCAGGAGAATTATTAGTTACGTCTTGGCGTTGAACAACCTCTTAATTTTTAAATTTATTCATTATACAATAAATATTTGGTTAATTAAATGATTTATGAAAAACAAATAAAATAATTGTGATTTTAGTTTGCTAAAAGTTGTATTTTTATTTTTTACTTTAACACAATTTTGTATTTTTAAATTAATAAATAAACATTATTATTTAAATACATCTTATTAAAGTATTGTACAATCATTTTAATCATTATTAAAAGTTGAGAGTGAAAATAATCTTAAGTTTCTATTTAAAGATATAAAAAAAATATCCGGAGGAACATTACTTAATTAATGGTTAGTCCTAATAGACATCCGTTTAGCCAACTCTACATGACTATAGTTGTAATTTTAATTTATATTTTAACATAATTTTGTATTTTTAACAAATAAATACTTATCATAAATCATTTTTTAAATAAATAGTGATTAAACTTTAAAGCATGTTCTAATAGTAATTAAAAGTTAAATGTATAAACTAAACTTAAGTGCTATTTTAAGTTTTAGAAAAAAATAGAAAATAAATATCCGGTGGAAGATTAATTTGAATCTGTTTATGCCAGCTAGACATGATTATAATTTGTATTTTTAACTAATATATATATTGTTTAAATCATACATTAATAGTGGAATATTTTACAAACATTGTTCAAAGTTGAGTGTGAAAATTAATCTTACGTTACTATTACTAGATTTAGAATTAAAAAAAATATGTATAGAAAATAAATAATAATTTACCATTAATTGGGTGAGTATGCAGACCGACGATTAATTAATCACAAGAAAGTCAAGGTACACTCTGCGTCATCAATCTTATCATCACCCGAAGTTACCAAGCGGCAGGTATTTCGAAATCCTCGAGGGGAAAACTGATGGAGCTGATAGTTTTCGAGCGACGGAATGTGAAATAAACCGCGCGAAGGGGAAAATCGCCGCGGAAGCCGCGCACAAGCTCAAAGAGGTTTTCACTGAATACGAATTACTATGTGCGTTTCTATTGTTTGTGCAAATGCGTGTGTTTGTGTTCGCCGTTGTATGTGTGAGCGCGATGTCTCTGTGTGTTTGTGTGTACGTATACGTGTGTTTGTATGTGTGTAGGTTTAGATAAGCGATGTGTAATTATCGCGGTTAAGCTAGTTTAAACCGTCCAGGTGTGCACAGGTGCGTTCGTTGCGCACACACTGTACTGCCAGGTGAGACAATCTGGGGGCCGGTCCGGACGAGGGACCCGCCCTAGAGGCGGGGCCAACCTTATAAATATTCATATCAATCATCCGTTAACCGGGCTTCGAACGTAGTATATTAACTCTTTCAGCGAAAGCAAATATTGATGGTACGCGCCGGTCCCACTCCTTCTCCTTCTCCCTTCATCATTCTCTAACTCTTCCTCGCTCAATCTCTCACAATTCATCTCTTTCTCTCATTATCCTTTTCTCTCTCTCTCTCTCTCTCTGCAGATCCATTAAACCTCCATTTATTTTAGAGACACACTAATAAAAAGAACCGTGCACGGGGAAAAAGAAACAAACAGGTGGATAATTCTTCCATGGAAATTCGCAATAATCCCGATTGATTTGCGTGGCACGAAAACGCGCATTAAATAAATAATTGCACGATTATCTAGGAAATTATTCTATTTTCACTTTATATAACTTTCTTTAACCCAGTTTCAGCGAACATCATTTCAACTTAATTACGAGATTTTATTGAAAAAATTCTAAATAAAAATTGACTTTAGATTTTTTAATATTAATATTTAAAATAATAAATAATAATAATATTTTATTGGCTAAACATCAATACATAAGAAAAACAAGTACATTCTATACATATAAATAAATAAATTCTAACATAAAAAAAAAAATATATATATTAATAGGCTGGCCAAAGGGATAACGACCGAGATCTTTCCACCCGAGAACATAAATTTAATTATGCAATAATACAATATTTTAATAATAATAATATACAAATGAACAACAGAAGAATGATGAAAAATATTTTAAATAATATTACATCAAATTTCGTAATTTCCATATGAAATAAATATAAAAAAATACGTATTTATTAAAAAATGATTTGCAATCATTATAAAATAATTTATTTCATATCTAGTTATGTTATTATTATTAAATAAAAACAATATAAAGCATTTAATTATTTCAAATAATATCAATTATTTAAACAGGTTAATGGCTATCTTTAATATTTACATAATTAGTAGTGATTTTTATTCATAAGAATACATTTGAAAAATAAATAAACGAATGAATCATTAATTGAAAATATTTGTTATTTAAAAATATATACATTATATTCTTACTTTTGTACTCATTTATTTTATTTTAAATAATTTTACTTCATGCAAAATAACAGATGCAGATTATATTTCTTTAGCATAAATACATTTATCTATTAATTTGGCAAAAATAAAAATAATAAATTATATGTATATAAAATTTTATAAAATAACATTATGATATAGTTTTTGTGGCTATAAACAAAATGATTGCATTTACATAAGGGCGAATAGAGTTGTTAGTAAATGTGTATTTATATTATTAAAACTATATTTATAAAACATAATTAATGTCAGAAATAGAATTTGATTGTTATTTATATATCGTATTTTTTATTTCCTTTGTAATTAAAGTAAAAATCTATGTAATATTTAAAGAAAAAGATAAATATAAATTAATTAATACTATTTTTGTATTGTAAATATCAACATGTAAAAACATAAAAATACTAAAAACAAACTGAATTGATTTATTATATATTAAGACTTATAGTAATTTAGTAAAAATTTTAATTGGTAACAAACAAAAATACTATATTACACAATATAAATATGTTTATATTTACGTGTCTACTGAAACCACAAAGGTGCAATCATACCAATTATAGTTTCGGTAGTTTGATTAGGACCATGTCGTGAGTTACTTTTTACAAATTACTTTTTACTAGGCTTCATAAGAACGCTTTCCTACAACTGAAGAACGCTTCACGCATAATACGATTAGACTACGTTCATTATGTACGGAGTTCAGCCATATATTTACTGGATATTTACTAAATATATACCAAAATTTTTATAATTTATTAAATGTTCTATATTTAGATTGACTAAAAAAAATTTTACTAATTAAATTTAATATTAAGTTAAAATAATCAATCTATTTTAGTTAAAATTAGTATGAAATAAAATGAACCCGAAAATAAACAAAGCTACTATTAAAGAAATAAATTTATTTTCTTTACGCGATCAGAAGTTTATATAAGAGCGTAATTTGTGTTGTTATACCCATTTTAATGAAACAACATTCAATTTTGAGAATATTTGATTATCAAATTAAACTAGTGTCCTATTCATTATAACTTTAAAATAGAAGTGAATATTTAAATATTATAATAATTCAACAGTTTAATAATTTAATACAGAAATAAAAAGAACAAAATAAATATATATAATTTCAAAAAAGACAAATGAAACAAAGTGTTATTGACCATAGGTCTTTCTGTCCGGGGAATATTAATATATTGTATAAAAAACCATGAGAAAAAGGCAAAATTATAACGGTATCCTACAAATTGATAAAATGTGTTCACAAAGAATAAGAGCCGGAAATCCAATCCCAGAGCGAACCCCGACTCTCAACGTGCAAAACCGGTAAACTGTACCGATAATAATTTAATTAGTTGTAAAAACTACTATATATATAGTAATATTTATTGCAAAAACAAAACACAGAACAAAATAAAAAAGTGGTAATTCAAAATATTTCTACAACTTATTATGGGATATCTTCAAAATTTAGAATTCAATAAACAAATAAAAGTACTTGCACTAAATATATCAAGAATATTTAAAATATTTTTTTTTTAAATTAATACAACATATATCCTAAACCTTACATAATTATTTAATATAATTTATATAATTCTATCCTAAATGTTAAGCAAGATATAGTATATAAAGCAATTATACAATAGTAGTTAAATCCGAAGACGAATGTTTGATTTTCCCGGACGGAAATACTTAGCTCGATAATCGATATGTATCATTTTTTTCTTTACAAATGTGTAACCAAATTTTACTTTTTTGGGTAACAATTTCTGACCACTAAATTATAATTTATCGTATGTTTGCAATTTTATCCTCCCCTAAATTTTATGTTTCTGACTGATATAGAATTGCAAGAGGAAATTTATATTATATATTTAAGAGAAGAATTTAAGTGATTATACAATCGACTTTTCTAATTATGTATAAACTCTTCGAGATAATTTATAAATTATAGTTCTAAGTAATTTACCTGCGATTTAATATTACAACATGGAAAGTTAATATAAATCTAAATATATTTAGATAATTCGACATGAAAAACTGAATTTCAATCAAAATCATTATAAACATATAGCTAGGTATCAGTATTACTATTAATAGTAATAATCGTGTATCCGTGTATCTTCTTTTTTATATACATGTATGCATATTATGTTGTGCATGTATATATGTATATTGCGATCACCCGAAGCGAATAAAGGCGTTTTCATTAAACGCCATTTCAATTGAAGAGCGGAGAGCTCGGAATGCAATTGGCCGGCAAGTGGGATCAAGGGAGTTCTTCGGTTCTGAATTTACCGGAATCATTCAGAATCATTCTTGCCCTCGGCCGGAGAGCATCTCTGCTCTCCGAAAGATCCAATTAATTAAAATTTATCGAACAAAACAAAATAACCGGGAAAGCGAAATAAACGAAGAGGAAACAACGCGAAGCAGGGAATTATAATTTGCTTTTGCGGCTGTGCCTTTTAATTTATGCTTCAATTAAACAATGGAAGAGAGGGGTCCTCCTTTGCTCTTTAATTACAAGCCGCCTCATTAAAAAAAACCTCACTAATTCGATAATTTCAACGGAGGGATTTGTTTTGTTCTGAAGCTGTTCTTGTTATCGTCCGTAATTTCCACCCAAGTATGTGCGTCTGTGTGTCCGTAATTAACATTTATTACAAAAGTTTTGTACGAATTCAGGCATTTATCTCGATAGTTTTTCTGCTTTCGTACACTCTGAGAGACCGGTTTTCCACGCTCTTATTTAACATTTCATTAATTTACTGCACCGAGAATGACAGTAGACGCAGAAGGGAGCTCTAATTGAAATGTAAAAAGGCCCAAAGTGATTCCATTTGAATATTTTTGTTTTGGTCGGCTTCAAATGTGCTTCATTACTTAATGTCAACATATTTCCGTGCTGTAATTAATTGTACACACAATATGTATTCTATGAATTCATTATGACGGATACTTTAATGCCGTCGGTCTGGTAATAAACACTACACTGAATCTCTGGATTAAACGTCATTATCGGACCATTTACATAATATTCATATTCCAGTTGACTTCAATGACGGATCAATTACGAAACGTACAGACAAATATATAAATAAGTAAATTAAGTATGCATATCAGGACAATAAATTTTACTAAGATGCATTTATTTAACAGATTTATAGAAAACAATTAAAATAAATATAGGTATTACAAACATTATTTAATTACGAAACCATATATCAAATAATAAATAAAATAATCTTGAAATACGTCAAAACATGTTAAAAAAATCTATCAAATAAAAAGAATATTTAAATATCAATATCTTAATAAATATAAATAATAAATTAATAAAGTCGGTCGTTAATAAATGTCACTTATTATCATATTTAATTTAATTATTTTTATTTATTGGTTAGATAAAAATAAACAGAAATCTAAAATAAATATTCCAAAATAATAAAAAAAGTTTAACAATTCTATATAAATAAATAAACATAAACAAAAACGAATTTCATATCTAAATTTTGATATTTATTTCCTAAATCATCGGGCAAAAAGCCTTTTTATCTGGACAATAAATTATTATTATAATATTTTGAAGTATATATAAATCAAAAAATTATTTTATTAAATATAAAAGAGAATTACATATATTATATGTATAAACACTATTCAGAATAAATATAGTGTAAAGTAGAAAATTGGATTTAAAATTATTGATTAGTAAATTATTTTATTTATGTTTTATACTATTTAGCAGTTTGTCGTAAAATATAATTGCTATTACATAGTGAATCTTACAAGATATCTCAAAATTAACAAGAAATAAAATAAATGACCTAAATTAAAATAAAGTCGTAGAATTACATACATGTATATGTCTATCAAAAAATCCATATGATTTTCAGGAAGTACCAAGCTTCAGACGACGCCTGTCAAAATTTCATAACAATCTGACGTTCACAAGTTACAGTGGTTTTAGTGAGGCTACTTTTGTAATTTTCAAAACAATGGAAAAATCTGAATTTCGTGTGTTGATAAAACATTAGTTTTTGATGGGAAAAAATACCGTTGAAGCAAAGCAATGGCTTGATAAGTGTTATGGGCACTCTTCTCCGTCTAGACAAATGGTGGTTTAAAATCAGCATCCCACTGATGTCGCCCAAATTCGGCAATTTTTGCAGAAAACATAAAAAAAATCCACAAAATGGTTTTGTCCGATCGTAACTTGATGTTGAGTGAGATAGTTGATACCTTGAAGATATCAGAAGGCAGCGCATTCACCATTTTACATGAGTGGACCTAAAACAACAACGAGTTGATAATTCCGAGCGCTGTTTGGAGCTGTTCATGCGAAATAAAAAGATTTTTTCATGCGGTATGTAACAATAGAATCCACCACCACAGTCAAGAGTCAAATCGGTCGTCAGCTGAGTAGACAGCAATGGATGATAGCCACATGATTTGAAAGTTTAATATTGCCCAAAAGTTGTTGTTTTTTTGATCATCCTACGAACTTATTAAGTAAGGTGTTATATATAAATGTAGAAATAAAATTGAAGTAATAATTCCTATTTATTTAAATATTAACATAACGCTGCTACGACGAAGTAGTATATTGAAAACTAACAATAATTTTTATTATTTCAAAATACAGAAAAATCTTTAATTCTGACAAAAAATTTAAATCTAACAAATAATTACAATATATTATAGCATATACATTACAAAAACTATAAACCTTGAAAAGGAAGAAACAACTGTATATAAGAAACAAAATAATATAAATTATAACTCATAAACAAAATAAATATATAAAACAAAAACTCGATATGAAAAGTTAATAAAAAAATGGAAATGAACCTGTTGACGGCCTATCCACTTTGCTCTTTCAGTCTGTGATAACAAAAAATATTGAATCAAATATTAATAAAAAAATGTATATAAAATTAAACTTATAATTTAAGAATAGCAATGTTATAATCAGAGAGTCGAACCGGAACCGAACCGAATTCAGTTCAAGTTCAATTTTTTTTCATTAAATTAATTCATAATAGTTTTCTTTCATGTATATAAACAAACAATGTATAAGTGACATCCACGAAGTCTCTTTGAATACTCCGAATTATTTTTTCAAATAAACAAATACATAATAAACAAAACCATCAATATAAATAAAGCTCTACTCTCGTTTTCAACACGCCGAATATAAAGAACTTCAAGATCAAAATTGAACATTGACAGAACCCCGGCGAATTCACCAATATTAAACATATTTAATTAATTAAAATATTTATAATTAGTACAGAGCCAGTAAACTTACATTGCCAGTAACTTGGTGTTACTTCGAGTGTTTTGCAAGACGATGAAAAAAATAATAAATTACTACACGAGAAATATTATAATGTATAAAAAAAATAATAAGAAAGAAATTCTGTTTTTTCTCATATAAAAATAGAGATGGTAAATTTATACAGCACATATTGGTTGCGAAAATGAATAAAAGCATCCTTTCAATGACAAAATCAGGGAGAATATAACTTTCGATCAATAAATCCTAAGGTTGTCAGTTGTCCCGAATTTGAAAACGATTAGATTTTCCAGGACGTTCATAACATTATTTGTGTGAATATTCTTTTGAACCAATATAATCAGTATTTTTAGTACTATTAGTATAATTTTTAAATATCTGATATTTAAGTTAGTTTTAAGATTGCTTTGTTTAATAAAATACTTTCACGGCTAAGAAATCCGGTAACAAGTCGCACTTACATTTGGCAAATTTACAAAAATTACTTAATTAATATACATTTTAATTATTTAAAATATAAAACCAAACATTAGAACTCAATATTTTTGAAATAGGCGGAAAGTCAGCAGTGAATAATTTGTAAATGTGTACTTGAAAATATTCAAAATGTTCATTACAGTAAGAAAAATCAGACTAAATTTAAACAAATGAGAATGTTTGAAAAATAATTTCGTGTATTTTATGCTATTAAATGACAATAAAAAATAAGTATGACACAAAATATCATATGTTAAAATATTTCAGTTTATGTATTTATTATAGGCAACTTTACATACACAAACTTATAATATAAATATCATCGTATTCGTTTTCTTAAACATATAACGTAAGTTAATATTAAACATAAGTTAATATTTCAGAACGAAATTTTAAATTCTCTTCTAATGTTTTTCTTTTTTTTTTTTTGCTTCCACCTGCTACCTCCCTCTAGGAGGAGCCTCTTCCATTTAGTTGTTTTTCTTTTACTATGTACAATTAACACGTCAAATTTTATAGGTTATTTTTTTTAAATATTAGTTTTAAAAAAATAACAATGGAAGGAACATATTTGTCGCTTTTACCTAAGGAATTAATTAATATTATATGCAGTTATCTAAGCAATTTAGATGCATATTTTTGTACACAAAGCACATTCTATACAAGCAAGTAAGTATAATTAATTATTTTATATATATATATAAATCTTAACCTATACAGCAGTGATTCTCAAAGTGTGGCTCGCAAAAAATAATGGATAGATCAATTCTGGTTGTTTTCTACGCATACCCATTTTTCGAGGGGTCGCAAAAACTTTTTATGTCCAAATGGTGGTCGCAGATACTTTTTATGTTGAAAGGGGGTCGCGGACCAAAACGTTTGAGAATCACTGCTATACAGCAACAAGGTGTGTTGTTCAAATAATAGCAGTTATTTTAATTTATCTCTATGTGGAGAAAGACTTCTGTTGTTAGATATTTGGCCCAGTTTAGGGCAAATAAAAATTAGTAAAAAATAATTATTTATTTCAGAATTGTTGTTGGCCTATTTTGGACCATAGAACTGCGAAGTCTTTTCAAACAGGGATCGTTTATAATTTAATTGAAAAATATTTTTCAATAAACTTTTCTTTGGTCGTTCGTCTCACTGCTTAGTATGTTATTTGTACAAAACGTGCTTTAATATAAAAATAAATTGTCAACTAAAACATATATTTATTATTTATTTCAATAGTTTATTTGAAAAGTTATTAGTAAAAACTCTTTAATTTATTTAAGAAAAAACTATTTTTTAATAAATAAGATTTTTTTGACCAGCCTTGATTATTTTTCATTTTAGATTTTTTTTCTCTCTTGTTCAGAATTGTTATTGTTTGGTTGTCATTATTGTTATTATATTTTGCATTGATTTATAGGATGTGCGTTTTGTTGTTTATAATTGAAGTCTGGTCAATAAATATTATTATTATATAAGATTTTAGTAAATATCAAATTTGCAGCAATTGACTTTTTATTTTGTAATTTTGCTTTTGCAATCATAATTATTATTATTATTCTAATTTAAAATCTTAAGAAATCGCGGTTCTTAAATAGATGAAATAGAATGATGCTCAATTAAAACAAAGAGTAAATTCTAATATTTACTTTAGTTGCGATGGAAATGTGTCTTATGACCATTTTACGAAAAACTTTTAATGCGCCTTACAGTTTGTTGCATCTCACTATTAACTTGATACATAGGGTATCAGGGTATTTTTGGTTAGCAAGTGTCCTGAAATGTATTGAGAAATGAAAAATCCAAATCATGTCCCACGTTTAAAAAAAAATATTAAAGGATTAATTTACACACCTTTACAGTTTTATCCACTGTTTACTGTTTCATGACTGGTGTTATTTCCAACAATCCTTGTGTTATTTCACATTTTATACAAAAAAACAACTTTAATATTACAAAATTAAAAAAAAAATGTTGTTGATTTTCTGTTCCTAGCAACAAACGATTCGATTGAAGTAATTTATTATTTTTCTTATTCAAGAATTATATATAGTTACAATTTGAATACATGATCTGATGGTTGTAGAATGTATACGTTTTCCAGTCATCATGTACAAACCTCCATAACTTTTGGTCATGTGGCCAATAAATAGGTTTTCACGGAACACCTATTAACTATCCGCGGAACAAAGTTTGAGATACCCGGAACTATATTAGTATGGTTTGAAAATTTCTAAATAAATTAAATTTGAATTGAGCAAATTAAAAATAAATGATAAAAAAATAGTTCAGGAAATAATTATATATACATAAATTATCGTTTTTCTCTGTATAGACTATAATACTCATTTTGTGCTGTTTATTGGTGAAACCGTTTACCCACACTATGCGAGATATTAATATACTTAACATTTTAATTGCAATAATATATGTTAGGAGATTTTCATCTTGCTGTTGACCTAAGTATTTCCATAGTTCTACATGAGTGCCATTTTAGCTGTAAATACTTCTTTATCATTTATAATAAATATATTTCTTCCAGCAAATTAAACCTTTCGAATGATAATCGGATAGATTCAACATTTTTAAAACATATATTAAAAAACTCTCAATTAGGAAATGTAACAGAATTAAACATGACCGGCATTCACTGGATTTCAACTGCTGATATTCGAAGTGGAATCAGAAAATGTGTACATTTGAAAACGTTGTTGCTCTTCGATACCAAGATGGATTTAACGAAGGCTAACGTTAAACTTTATCTGGAATTGAATAAAGTAAGAACATTTTTGTAATGTCATCTCTATTTTAATCTAAAATATTTCTAGATGAAGGTTTTGGGCTTGACGCAAAAAAAAAAAAATTATCAGAGAATGGATCCAGGTAAACATACTGATTGTTATACACTAATATGGCACAATAACTATGAAAACAAATATTTCAGCATTTAAACAAATGAATTTAGATTGTTTCTATTGCCATAATAAGTACTTCACATATCAGCTTTGGGATAATTTCGAGGTTTGTATATATATATATATGTAGATATATATTCATCCAATGCATTTAGGTTTGCTACATAGTAGCTAAGAAAAATATGTCTTACGGTTCTCACGGCCAAAATATTTACAATTGCAATTGGCTTCAGACAGCAATGGAATTTTCTACCAGCAAATTGGATATGAACATATTTGATACTAGATATAAAGAGACTGCTTGCATTAAACAAATCAGCGAGAAAAGTTTTTCTGGTAAATTGGAATATACATATCCTTTATAATCAAAATAGTACTATTAATTAATATTTTTTAAGGTCCAGATGAAAATCTTATTTCTAGATTTATTAGTTATAGAAATGTGATACATTTATTGATAAAACCCGACAGAACATCGTAATTTGTTTATATTTATAAGTATTTATCACTAATAATCCACGGATATAATTTTAGATCGGATGTAAGGCTGTTAAGATTGGATCTTCTAAAATATATTCCGAATTTAGTGAAATTAGATATACATGTGATGGTTCACTTAGGCGCCAACTTTTTAGAACCGGTAATGTGCATATCTAAATTTGATCTATAAAATAACTCGAATCATTTCAGATATTTGCCAATTGCCCAAAATTGAAGTTTCTGAAGATCAAAAATGAAAATGCCCAGATTAATATGATTCACCTAAAAATGGCTCAAGCATTGGAAGATTTTAGGTAACATATATTTTTTTAAGATATTCTACTTAAATTATTAACATATATATTTCAGTTACACGACAGCATATCCCTTGAATTTGTCTCGTTTATTTATGGAATTCCAAGAAAATTCCTATACAAAACTGCGTAGATTGTTTGTGAGCTATGGCATTGGAGGGCCGAAATTGAGATTGCCAAATTTAAGAAAATTCTTATTAAACAATCCACAATTATATTGCTTCATTCTCATTAACGAGATGACCCTTGCCGAAATTAAAGAAATACAGGAAATGTTCGATGCAAAAATAAAAGAACCTTTTCAATATTTTAAGGTGATGAAGGAGTTATATAATAAATTGGATTTTGACAATCTTGCAGATGACATTCCTATTTGTAACTATGATCTGTTCGAGAGTATATACGAAATTGATAGTGTCAAGAAACGTTTTAATTTTTATTTTTAATATTTGTGATACCATTAATTTATTCTTCAATATTATTTTGTATTGTATATGTATTACCATTTTTTAATAATTTTAATATAAACAATAAATATATCTATTTTAATATTTGGAAATAATTTTATTTAAAAATACAAAAATTGTATAAGAATGAACATTGAAAAAGTATAATAAGAATGATTATTTAAATAAATGTAACTTTCGTTCGAGTCTGGTTTATCTGCCAGACGTTGAGTTCTTCGTATTCTTCAATACAATCATCAATTTGATGGGGTTTGTAACCTTTCCCAACACATTTCGGAACAATATCGGATAACTTGACTGTCTTACTCTCCCCGGCCATCTCACGGATAATGCCAAAGATCTTATCATGGACATTCGGTGGCCTGTATCCTTTAGTCTCCACGTTTTGATTGAGGGAGTCTTTGCTCATTTCCATCAATCGAATAGCCTCATTCACGTCGTCCTTTTCCACAATACCGGATAAACGCAACCTCGCTAACGCGGTAGACAAACGCAAAATACCCAACAAATTACGGGCAGATGTGAATGTCATATCTCTGGAATTGCGAGCTTCTTTGCGTAACTCTACATATGCCTCAACGATAAATTCGGTAAGATCTTCTGGGATTGCAGGATCTTTGAGTTTGCACAAAGCAATATACTTCCTCATAACAGACATATCTAATGCCTGGATTTGCATTGGTGGTTGCTTACAATGCTGATGTACATAGGTGATATGTTTGGCTAGGCGCAAATCATTGTCGCGGTCTGCCTTATCTTGGATTAACCAAAGTAAATCGAAACGCGAAAGTAAAGCTGCTGGCAGCTGAATGTTCTGTTCGATTGTTCTTTTCGGATTGTAACGACCATACGCTGGATTAGCTGCAGCCAAAATCGAGACGCGAGCATTCAAACAAGTCATAATACCAGCCTAAAAACTAATAATTAGTCAATATTCAAAGTTGTAATTCATAATATAATAACCTTAGCAATACTAATTGTTTGCTGTTCCATGACCTCATGGATAGCAGTTCTGTCACCATCAGCCATTTTGTCAAATTCGTCAATACAACAGACACCCTGATCGGCCAAGACCAAAGCTCCACCTTCGAGCATCATCTCTCCGGTTAATGGATCTTTCATGACAGCTGCTGTCAAACCGACGCCCGAAGAACCTCTTCCAGTTGTATATTGACTCCTCGGAGCCAACCTATCTATGTATCCCAATAATTGCGATTTAGCAACACCGGGATCACCCATAAGACATATATTTATATTTCCACGGATTTTCATGCCATCGGGTCTTTTATCAACACCACCAACTAACAACAAGAGCAGTGCCTTTTTAACATCTAAATGGCCATAGATTTCAGGTGCCAAAGACATGGCAAATTTAGTATAAAAATCGTCTTCAGTAAGCTCTCGTAATTCTTCCGAAGTCAATGAAGCAGAGGCACTTTCGTCTTCCGCAGCCTTGTTAAGGGAAACCAAGCGATGCGCCTCCAAATAAGTTTCAGACAATAATCCACCCGAAATCTGTCTGAATCCTGTCCTAATCAAAGGTAGGAATATGCCCGTGACTGCAATATGATCACCAGGCAAAGCTTTACGAGTAACTTCACCTCTGCAAAAGATCGTCAATGATCGTGGAATGTGTCCAACTGGAACTTGGTCGCTCTGAAATTATATAATGAAAATTAAATATGATAAATATAGTAAATAGTTTAAACATTACGTGTTCTTGAATTCGGACTTCCTGGAATTTGACGAATTTTGAACCTCTGGTTTGAAGATACAAACGACCTCCTGATTTATTGATGCGACATGTATCACTTGGACACATAGTCAATGGCATGAAGCTTAGGGAATTAACTGGTTGATAAGTTTCTGAGCCACACTGATCACAAGTGTAGGTAGCTACACACATCATGGGTTTCACCTCAGTACTTCTTGTAACAATACCTCTTACTGTTACCAATTTACCAATATGTACAGCTTTAACATCCCTTATAGGCTGTGTTTTACTGAGAGTACTATCTTTGAAATAAATTTCACTGTAAAATAAATATGTTATTAATCAAGTCTAAAAAATTCAAATATGGATACTTACTATCTGCGCATAAGTTCAGGTGGAAATTGGTTGCTTGTAGATTTAGCTTCATTTGGTTGCCTCATTCTGTTCTCCATCATCTGTCGATGCTCAATATAAACATCCAATGCATCCTTAGCAATAATATCATGTTCTTTGAATTGTGGTAACAATTCTTGTACAATATCCGAAACCATACTGGTATAACGTCGAGTGTTATTCTTAATGGAATCACATAACTCATCATTGAAATCATGTACATCATCTAATTCAACATACATCTCAGTTTGTTCTCGATGAGCTAATTTTGTTAACTGATTGGAATATTTAAAATTCTTGGAGCCTGATTCATCTTGGATACAAAACTCCATAAAAAAAGTCTTTAAAGACTCTTAAAATAAAAACAAATATTAATATTAAAGGTTAGATAATACTAAAGAAATTGTAGTTTTATATTAAGTATTTACCTTTGTCCTTTTCATAATCCCTTCGTGACATGTTTAGATTTGTAAGAACTTTTCACAATGAAATTAACAGTTGGAATAACGTTGTTATAATATACAAGTTCAAAATTCTATGCAACACAAGACAATATTCGTTTATTTTGGCGGCAATCAGAATTTTCTTAAGAGTGGGGGATATAGATAATTTGGTTGCATATACGCACATAATACATACTAGATAAACATTATTATCTTCCACTCTAAAAGGAAGAAACGTATGCAACTTAGTTGCAGGACTGAATGAGACTTGGTCCAGTCTTTTTAGATTTTACATAGAAATAAATGCTTAACTATTTGTTTAATTGTGACTATTGTTTGGCTGTAGCAAATTCACAATAATAGTTATTTTAACATTTATAATAATAATAATAATTATTATACGTATTTTAAAATCAAATAATAAAATAAAAATAATTATCCGTGATAAAGAATATTTCTTGTTATCTTGTTCACAAAATTCTTTCAAAAGTTTATTTCTGTCCTCAAAGATATAAAACAATAGTGAATGTTAAATTGTAGTCATGCCACTGAAGTTAAAAATAATAAAATTATAAAATTCAGTATTTTTCGTTAGAGAAAAAAAGAAAGGATTCATGCTTTTAAGCCAAATTAAACATTGTTATATCGATTCGGGCTCAAAGATCCATCGCAAATATTTCATTAGATTTTCAACTTGGCAGACATTAATTAAATGATCATTGTTATGTTTCGTCTTTTTTGTAGATTGTAATATAATACTAATAAAATCAAGAAACATGTGAAGCGGTTGTAAGTCAATAAACTGTGGTGACCCCTTGTTTAGACACTCCAGTCTATTTTATTGAAATATTTTTCATAATTAGTATAGTAAAATGTTTAGTCTTAAAATAGTTATTGAATATAGCCCAAGTTCCAATATAAAATATATTGTCAACATTAAATATTGAGAAACGCACTGGTACAATTAGTCAATCCGAATTTGAGTTTTTTACACGTTCAATATTTTCTTTCCAGTAAATTGAAATAATATAACTAACAACACCACAAACCTTTTAAAAGACGTATTCACTATAAAAATTAAATAGAAAATAATGTACAAAAATATTAATTTGTGTAATACTTATAGCAGTTTATTTAAATTCGTTAAAGTTATGACTACAGTTACAACCCTGCTAATATAATACAGTCATATAATAAATATCACAAACAAAACCATATTTTAAATAATTATAAAGTAAATCATAAAATCTCATTCAAAATTAAAATACTGACATGAGTATTCTTTATGCAAATGTAGGTAACTACATTCATAATTAGTAGTAAATATTATATTTTAAAATGTTAAATTAAGCATTAATACAAATATTTTATTCCATTTATAACTAAATTAGCTAATATCTGAAAATTAGTTTAAAAAAAAACATATTTGGTTTCAAAATCTTCAATGTGATTCACAATATTATAAACTTTTTTATAAATTTTAATTCTAAATATCTATGTCATATTTATATAATAAGTTTTATTAATTGATATCAAGTTTATTATTAAAATTAAAACTTAATTTACAATTCACTGAGTATTAGCTTGCAACATAATCACATAAAATATTTATGTAAACATTCCAAATTAAATCTTTAACATAGTATTATAAAAATAAATAAAATATTTGGCTAATTAATTATCAATGAGATTCAATACTTATATAGTATAAGAATATTTAGAGCTCAAAGATTATTTGGCAATATCAATACTTTCTTTACATGTCCCTATCTCCAAATAGCTTCAGCTCGACAAAACATACAGCTTCCAAAAGATTCATAGAAGCATTACAATTGATGCCCATTTGTACTAAATCACTTAATCTCTTTTGAATCATTGTTTTATCCAGATCATAGTGTCCCCAAACTCCAAGAGCAAGATGAAGCAATGGCACATAAAGAATTAATAAATCTCCATCACTGACACCCTCAAATCTTTTAATTGCTAAGTCAGTCCATTTGTCAGCCTGTGGAGATCCAGGCAATAAGCAAGAACATGCTATGAGTCTGCACAAAGCCAACAATACTGGTGGAGATCGGTCAGTGTAAATATTATTCAGTACCATCAGGCTACCTTCTAAAACAGGTAATGCTTCATCATACTTTTTAATACTCATCAGATTTTTTGCATATGATAATTCTGAATCCTGTATGAATTGTACAAATTCTCTAGTACCATATAAACGTTCATTGCTGAGTACATACTGTAGGAACATGTCAAATGAGCTGCTTCGTACAGATATCAATTTTCTATCATAGTTTCCAACAACAGCTTTCTTTGGAAAACTTACTTCAGACATCAAGTTTGGAAACATATTGGATAATTGCTGATACAGTGTTAGGAACTGTGTGTATCTTCTGTGTATGCAAGCCTGCATGCAACCAGACCTTTTTACGACGTGACGCACTTGCACACAATACAGAACAAACTTTTTCTCGTCTTCTTCCTCAACAACGATTGCTTCAATCACTTGTATTTGTGGTGGCGTATAGTCTTGTTCTTCCAGCAGTAAACCATATGTGTCTATTACATTATACTTAACTCCGTTTACCTTCAATTCTGCCATTTGAATTTCTTTCTTTTAATTTGTAGTTTCAAAATTGGATTAATATATTTGAGTTAGAAACGTTCATAATATGTCAGAATTTGTATTGATTACATATACCTCTTATATATAAACATTCACGAAGTTAGTCACAGACATAATTAGCACTGCACGTGCTGAAGGCGGCGCAAAAGGCATGGGTGTCCTAGGATGAACATATTCTCTCTTTAATCAATTTAATCCAAGTAAACCAAAATCTGAAACTCCCAAAATAATTTCAAAGGTTCGAAACCATTAACTCACCAAAGTATAAAACTTGCCATGTTTAGTGCAGCTTAGTGTGACTTTGAGATTATACAATTTTAGATAAAATTTGATATGAAAGGTGACAGATTCCAATCCAATCTCACCAACATTAAAAATCTATTATACACCCTATACCCAGCAGGAATAAAAAATATATATATAGAATGACTTCCACATATTTCATTAAGAACTAATCGATTTGGTTTTGATTAAACAGTTAAATTTGCCTGTATGGATTTTAATATATATTACGGGTCGGTGGCAATCGCAAGCCAGACAACAGAAATCCCGACGTTCAAAATCCCGACTACCAAAATACCGACAATCAAAATCCCGACTTATATTATTATAAATTTATACAATAACATTTTTATGGTAGTCGGGATTTCGATATAGTCGGGATTTTGATTGTCGAACACCGAAAGACCGTTTATCGAAGTTCCGATATAGTCGGGATTTTAAACGCCGGGATGTCGATACAGTCGGCATTTCATATTAGAATTGTGTTTTATGAGAAGATTTGTGTTAATATAAGGAAAAATAATACAAATGTTGAACAAGTTTGAAATCAGTTGGAGTCATATATAAATTAAAATCAACAGAATTTTACGAAAGAGGTATTAGAGAAATGCCTATTTTTTAGAGAAATGTCATAGATAATATTTAACACAACAATTTTATACAGTTTTTGTTTAAATATTGCTTTTGTGACATTAATATCACCATATATATCACTTATGTTATCAGTTTTAAATAGGGGTTAAAAATATAAATATGTTTACATGTGTTCATATTTTATTAAACAATATAATTATAATAATTATAAACCGAAGCGAGTATTTGTAGTTTGCAAATATAAATAAATATTTATTTTTCCTGTTTTATTATTCATTGGACAATCTTTTTTCAGCTTCAGATGGGGTCAATTCCATAGCAACTTGCAAAAAAAACACCAATTTATCTCCTATAAGTCTTAACTTAGGACTTCTGCTTTCCCTCTTAACGACAAATAAGTAATAAACAGGAATTCCTAAAAAAAGAAAAAAGGTTGTATATAAATATATAACAAAGAGAGATATGTCACTTACCTGATAGCGTTATCACTGATCCGATTATAAAGTTGATGGGGTTGAAGAATATTGGGAATATAACTAGGAAAAGGCAGCAAGCAATAAATGTGACTGGTATAATCGTATTTATGCGAATCGGTCTGGGAATATTTGGTTCCTTATATCTCAACCAAAGCATTCCAGCTATACTTAGTGCAACTGAAAGCCATAATATTTGACTGAAATAATGAATGAGAGCAAACACGTCACTAACTAGAAGCATGGCTAAGGATGTTGCGCACTAAAAGTAGTAACAATTAAAAGTTGGATGACAATTTATATTTATTAAAAACTTACCGTAAATAGTAAAGACGGAATGGGAGTATTCCTTGTCATATGAATAAAAGAAAAGAAATTTGGCAAGTGTCCTTCTTGGGCACCAATGAAGAATAATCTGGAGGAGGTGAAGAGAATCCCATTTACTCCACCGAACGTCGATAATGCCACGAAAATCGGTACGACCCAAGAGAAAGATCCAATAGTTTTATCTGCAAATGTCTATCAAAGGAATAAATCGCAGATCGATTGCAGGCAGACATAATCAAATATATTTATTTACCACTGCAACGGCGGGAGAACTTAAGATTTCGCTTTTGGAAAGGACGACGAAATAAGCGATGTTAGCAAATACGTATACTACAGTGACCATGGGCATGGCAATCCAGATCGCTCTCGGGAGGTTCCTGAAAGCAAGAAATTTCGCTTTAATTGATGTTTGCCAGGCCGCATTCAACAAGTATATTGATTCCTTCTTCGGCCGCAGAATAATGCCGTACGATATATATCCTTCTCCCTTGTCTGCTCGTAATGGATTGTGTTGGGATTAAAATGGACGAAAGAATCCTTGAATTAAACATTTCATTCTATCCGCACACTTTTCTCCCGAGTGAGTTTTGCTGTTTCTGCAGATCGTCCGTGATTCTTATACGATTGGACTACTTTGGACACACAACGTTACGTAGAAAACTTTGTATCTACACGTAATTAAAATAAAAGATAGAAGAAGAGATAAAGTTGAAAAATCCAATAATAAATTGTAAGATGGTTTAAAAATGATATGTTAATATGATATGATAAGAGATAGAAGATATCAGAAAGAAAATCAAATTATCCATTTTAAATTTCAAAATTATCATGTAAAATATATAAACAGGTTAACTATAACATTTTATATAATATAAAACAATAGAAACTTTTATATTTGAATATTTAATTGTTTAAACAAATTGTGTGTATATATGAAGAATGTTAAATAAATTATTAAAGTATCTGAATGTTATGGACTGTAACTGTTTTCAAGAACATATAATTTACGGTTGAAAGACTTGGCGAAAGTCTCAAGAAAAATACATTATACTCTGCGCGTTTTCTTTGTTCAAACGATCTACATAATTATATGATATTAACTTTTCTTCCTCTAAGCCAAACGTAACTGTAGTTCATAGGAGATATATGTAGAAGGCTTACTTGTAAGGATCTTGCAACTCCTCCGTTACGAAATTAAGGAAATTCCAGCCACCAAAAGCAAATAGTCCGGAATAGAAGGCTAAGGCTAGATCGACGGGCTCGTAATTACCTTCGAACGCGTTCTCAAAGTTCTCAACCTTTCCTAAAACAGTAGAAGCAAAATATCAATATAATATAATTTAACAATGATAACTATATGTAATACATATGGAATACTATATTATAACACAATTAATTACTAACATAATAATTAAGATAATGTTAAATTATTCATAATTATGTAAACAATATATGCATTAAAATAAATAATAATTAATTGTAAACTGTTTGATACAATTAGAAAATAATAAATTAATCATATTGTAACAGTAATTTAATGCTAAACTTAGCATGCATTCATAATAAATATATTCATGTTAATGAGTCTATATATTTCATGTATTGTTTACATAAATTATAATATTGAAGAAACAAAATATTAATAAATGTAAAACATAAAAATAATCCTATTTTAATTAAAATATATTACATTATATTAATAATATTGATCAATGTCACTCGTTTAAAACAATAAAGTACCATTAATTATTGTGGATGATTGAATCCTATATCATAATTAAAAGAAAAAATAATTAACGATTTAAGACAATTATTTATTTTACAAATACCGACTTAAAGCAAAAGCTGATATAAATACTGGAAAATTTGCATAGGATTGAGTTGACGTTGAAATCTGTAGAGAATGACAAAACAAATTTTTGCTCTATTGGTGGGATTTCTACCTTCGTTTCATCAGTAATCTTGCATTTTCTCTTATCCATTCTTACCGATCTTCTTAAAATTTGACATGAAATATCGTTAGACTTTAACAAATTGAGAAACAACTTTTGTTTTTCTGAAACAAATGAATTAATGCCAACTTAGCGAAATTTTGTTAAACCCCACGTAAGTATTATGATTTTAATATAATACACATTGATATATTTTATAGTAATAGATTTATATTAATTATTTCAAATAGCTTTTCAAAAATGACTTTTTGTATTATATATTCTAAAGATGATGTTTAAGTTTATTTACTTGCCGAAAATCTATATTACTCAATTATTATTCGCAAGACGTCAGGATTTTATCAACAGGTATTAATCAGATTACACTTTTCAAAGGAAATATACATTTAACCATATATAATTGACCATATATAATTGACGTAATCGTCGTATTAAGAAATTCAATACCTACTCTAACTACACAAATCATTTCAGGATCTGTTATTTTAAATTCAACTTTATATATCATATCTTATTTGTATAATACTTTCATCTTTAAAATATTTATTAGTTTATAATCATTAATTATATACATAATATTCAAATCTACATACAAATGTATTGTAAGAATTCTTAATTATATTCAAAATATTTGTACCTACTTTTTGAAACATTTTCGTATACAATAAATTATGATTTTCTAGATCAGTATTTCTCAACTCAAAAATTTACTGCGCACTGGAATATATCCTTACTTTAGTAAAGAAGAGTTGATATTATAACATTATACATATACAATAATTTTAGTAACTGAAATTTCATTAACATTACTAAATACGGGTAAATAATTCAATTGATGAATCCCTTTTTGTAATTGTTCTTCAATCAAATGAATACAGAGCATACTAATTAGAAAGCTCACTGTAATACTTAGATATATTCAAATGATTTTATATGATTACCAAGCCGGGATTCGCTTCAATTAATGTATAATTAGTTTAGCAAACAGCTGATCGACCCAAATTATGTGTGCTTACAATCTGATGCAAACCCATGAGCTTAAATATTGTATACATGAAAATATTTTACAATATAATTTCAGTACATGATATGAAATTAATCAAATATTTCATATAAATATTTTTGTATACATTCATACAGAAATGAAATGATATATACAGAATATTTTCAATTTTTTTAATAACAAATAATTCGTATAACGAACAAAATAATTTGACTTTATCGAGCAGAATTAAATATAACTTTATATGCATAAAGGTTTAATTGCAATTGAAAAGAAACATTTTTCTAAAATGCAATGTCTATTTTTGCTAATTTATCATTTTTAACTTTAGAAATATCTGAACATTAAAGTTTACAAATTTATTCTATTCATCAAATATTAGTATCTTAATATTGTTTTAGATTAGAATGACACAATTATGATGATTATCATTAAATTAATAATAAGTATTACTAACGACTTATTGATTGTCAGACTTTTGATGAAATGTGTAATTTTGATGGAATCCAGGATAAAGATAAATGCTATTAAGCTAAATCGAAATTCTTCCTGGCAGATTCCTCTGTTTATAAGAATAAAAAACCTATAAATTTGCTTTACGAAGATTTTTCTATTTCCACGTGTAATGAATTTGAGGCAACATTCAATTTGATTGTTGATTTTGTAACATATTTTCAGTTAGAGAATAATTGATTACATAAATAAAATATTAATTTTATATAGAAAAACAGAAAATTCATTCATAAAATGCATGCAAAATAAAAAATTATGAAACAATTCATTTTTAGTCTCGTTATGTGTATACTATTTATATTTACATAATATATTTAGTATGAACAATATTATTCTAAAAAAAAAACGGAATTTGTGAGATTTTAACAGCGATAGAAATTGTATATTTGTATGATTACAAAACACACCCCGTATTTTTTTTCCTTTCCATTTTTATGTAATTTATGTACATAAATTCTAAATTTCGATATGATGACTACAATAAAATTACTTAATTTAAAATTTATAATTTATAAAAACCAGTAGAAATTTAAATCAATAAATGCCATCAAATTTACTTCAAAATACCATAGCCCTTGCATCACTTTATTATTCAGGTGTGTCCCAAGGAGAAAGGTAAATGTAAAAGTCGATATAACTTTTAAAATTGTTTTACAAATCAATTAGACATCACGTTTTCTGAATTAATATATGCTATCTATCGATTTAAAATTTCCAATCGATACAATTGGTTGATATTTTAATTAAAATTAAAAAAAAAATAGTATTTATGTTATAACAGAATATTTTTAACGAAGGGCAATGTCCTTTGGTTCAGGAAATTGGGATTAAATAACGGCAATACACAACATGTCTCATACCTCTTAATGATTTATATAAAAAATATTTATTATTTCACTACATATGTTCTCAGAATTACTTTTTACATTTTTATCTATAGCACATATTATGTGAATGACGTTTAATTTTTCTTAGAGATATTATTAGGTTTCATTTAACTCTTGAAAAATGTATAATGAAGGAATTTATAAAGTTCATCTGCAGATGGTTTTATATATGGAAATTATCATTTTTGGTATAAATCTTTTCTATTTAATATTTCGATATTATATAATTCTTGAAAAAAAATACATCCATCATTGATGATAGGTCTTTCTGCCCTTACTTATATAATCATATCAAAATTAATTGAATGTAACTCACATTTTAAAAACTTCATTGGCTAAATGTGATTTTCTTACCGATTCGACTAAGTATTATGATTTATGTTATTCCGTTAACATTTAAAATAAGTCTAATGCATTTATATGGACATTCTAATTATAACTAATGTTCGAAACTAATTCTGATTCAATCATTAATAAATTAAACTATAAAGTGTTCCCACGGGAATCTGCCTTGGATGGTTTTATTATAAAAAGTGTAGAGTCTTTGTAAAATTCTGTAATACATAGATTTGGGTGTATTTGCACTTATAAAGGTTGGTCACATCAATATTCTTATTTGTGGTATCTAATGACAGATAGATTGCGCCTCTATGATAAAGCCATATGATTTTTAGGGAGTACCAACTTTCAAACGCCTGTCAAAATTTCATGGCAATCTGACGTTTAGTTCACAAGTTACAGTAGTTTTAGTGATGCTACTTTTGTAATTTTCAAATCAATGGAAAAATCTGAATTTCGTGTGTTGATAAGATACTATTGAAGCAAATAAATGGCTTGATAAGTAGTATGGGAACTCCTCTCCGTCGAGACAAATGGCAAAGAAGAAGTGGTTTGCTGATTCTAAACGCGGTCGTACAGACACAAATGTTGCTGAACGCAACGCCCAAATTAGACAATTGTTGCAAAAAACATGAAAAAGTTCACAAAATGATGTTAGCTATCGTAAATTGAAGTTGCGTGAGATAGCTGACATCCTGAAGATATCAGAAGGAACCATTTCACCATTCACCATTTTGTATAAACATTTGATCATAAGAAAGCTATGTTCGGAATGGGAACCGCGTTCAAGCTCAAAGGATTTTTTCATGCGATATATAACAATAGATAAAACCTGTATCCACCACTACACTCCATAGTCAAATCGGTCGTCAGCTGAGTAGACAGCAAATGGTGAAAGCCGTATTTTGAGACCAAAGATAAATCGTGTCACAAGAAAGGTATCGAAATGTTAGAGAAACGTTGGAATGAATGTATGTATCACTCTTCAAGGAGACTATGTTGATGAATAAAGTCGAATATGGCCCAAAAGTTGTTGTTTATTAGTTATCCTACGAACTTATTGAGTGAAGTGTTATTTGCATTTTATGAAGTTATGTTATATCATAATGTTTTCACAGATTTGATATCAATTTCCAATTATAAAAACTCGTTAATATATTATAATTTATCAAATCTTGTGAATTAAAATTAAATCTGTGTTTAATATACTGTAGTAGATATTTTTCAATACTTATAAATACGTTCTATATGACAATTATTTTATTTATGATCACTATGGTCAATTTAATAAATATGAATGTTTCTAAATGAGTTCATTTTATACAAACTATCTATACAAACTTTCACTATAAACATAACTATAGTCTTTATGTATAGATGTTCAAAATCAGTGTTCACAATTTATGAACAGCACTCAGGACTTTGACAAAATTATGCAACACAAACAATCTCCTACATAATCCAACAAGCTTTTACACTCTACGTGCGATATAAAAATAACCGCCTGAAAAACTTATTTATCAATAAAACCATTAAATAAACCCATATTCGAGGTTCATTGTAATTTTTAATTGAACCTAACTCTACTTTTGTTTAACATATTAAATTATTTAACTCTTATTTTTACCTTTTCATATTATTATTAGTTAATAATATCTTGTTAGACAATAAATATAACTTGATTTATCTGTAACAGAATGTCAATAAATGTTATAATAAATATTATTAGAACAATAAAAACTGTACGCAAATTACGTGGGACGATATAAGATGTTAAAAGGTAGGTATTTATAGAATTAAACGTACTGAAAACTACAAATACATGTATACAATTTTTATTTAACTTTCATCCATTTTAAATATATTTTCAATTATAAAATAAAGATCATTATTCTTTCATAGCATTATTTGTTATAAAAAATATGATCCATCATTAATGATCATAATTAATTCATTTTTTTCTACGAATAAATACGTTTATAAACAACAAACGAATATTTAGTTCGAATTCCAATATCGGATTATTAATTAAATGAATTTCTATTGAAATATAAAATTAATACATATAGTATGTATAAAAACATTTAATATAACTATTTGGGATTTACTAAGCGCTCATTACTTTTAGGCGGGCCGCTGCAAGGAAAACTTGCGCCCCCGCTTCAAGAAATCATAGGGATTAAATATTTACTTTTCTCCTCAAAATACAATACTATTTCTACTACGATGAATGCGATTGGGGTAATCGCCCCGCAATCTTCTTACATTCTTTATAATATTTAAAGTACTCAAATATATTTATATTTTGAGTTGTTAAATAAGTCCGTTCGTATTTTTGTGTGCACATGTTGACGTCCACTGGACGGTGAATAGTTTGATGGGAGGGGATTTTTGACAACTTGTAATGTGGCCTTGTAATTTTCGGCATTTCATGCTGTATACTCTTCGAAAAGGAAAAACGCAACTCAAGCGGCCAAAAGTGGTAACCCCTGCTCAGAAGTGGAGAATTTGAGCTTATAATTTGGTAGCGCTCAAGACGGCCTATAACAACTGACACGGCCCATATAATGACTGTAGTGAACGAAAATCAACATTTTACATTGCGTGAGATAGCGGACGTCGTCAATATGTCAAATGTAACAGTCCAAAAACATCTCGATGCTGAGGGCTACGTCAATCGTTATAATATGTTAGTTCAATGTGTTGAATGAACGCAGCAGCGTATGCTTGATTCTGATTAGCTCATTAAGAGAAACCAGCAACAACCTCTTGTCCAGAATTTTATTTGTCTATTATGAGCTGCTACCGAAAAATCAAACTATCATTTCAGTCAAGTACTGTAAACAACTTGATAATTTGTGACAGCTCTTGTCCAAAAACGATCTGCATTCGTTAATAAACGACGAATATGTTTTCAACTTATGTGATTACAGATGTATGAGGCCTCACATGTTAGGCCTTATATACAGAAGTTGAAAGAGTTTTCATGGGATATTCTACCATACCCTCTATATAGTCCAGACATCGGACCGTCCGACTACCGTTTGTTCCGGTCTCTACAAAATGACCTTAACAAAATAAATTGGAATCTTTGGATTACATCAAAATTCACCTGACAGCTTTTTCGGGCATAAAGATGGAACCTTCTAGAGAGATGACATTATGAAAGAGAGATACAAAATTATTTAAAAATAAAGTCCTTTTTTTAGAATGTAGTTCTTTTTAAAACAAAGGTTGAAAATACGAACGAACGAACTTATGTAACAACCCAATATTTAAGTCCATTTATTATACCAGATGTTCAATAACGAGTAAGAAAACAACAATTAAGTCATAGTATACGAATGTAAGAGCATCCACGCAATTATTCAGTTATTCTGAATAGAAACATTTTTTTAATAATCTATTCGACCTTACTAAGACGCATTTTCGTTTATCTAATAATTACATCTTGTTGTTGATTAAATACAAAAATAAAAAAAACTTAATATAATAACAAAAAAATCGGATAGAAAGACCTATGTTCAATAGGTTTTTATTTTGTAATTTTCTGTTTCAATAAATATTATTATTATAACAAAAAATGAAATGAAATGAAAGTGCTGCAAAAGACTATTGACCATAGGTCAATTAAATGGTTTTTCATAATTAATTAACTTATTTTAATTATTGTAAATATTAATATGTATTTTAATATTGAAATACAGACAGCTAGATTATTAATCTATTTAATAATATTTAATTTAAGTTATCTTACCGTAACCAAGGTAAACAACTCCGATGATGATGATACCAACCAATGCGAATAATTTGGCCATGGTGAAAATGCTTTGAATCCTCATCGCCCATCTTACGCTCAGACAGTTCACGGCAGTGAGCAGACCTAAAATGAAAAGGAAGATTAATTAACAATGGAACTTCCGCATCGTTAATTTTCTGTCTTCGGGCACACGCAATTAATTGCTTTGACATACGATCCACTCCAGATAACGTTTCTGATAACAATTATTTGCAAAAATTGCTATTAGACAAAAAATGTAATTATAATACAGTAATACCTAACATTGTGCTGTCACTCAATCTGCCAATATCCAACTGTATAAAAGAAAAATAAACGACCATTACAATTACAATTTAGCTAGATTTGAAATTTTCAAACCGTACCACAGTGAATGCGCACAGGTCATAGCCGCACTATGTGAGGCATTGCTGTAATTATTATGTAAGATATTCGATCCATTTATATATTTGATAATATATTAAAATTAAAAAGTTTAATTTTAAGGCAAACATTAGCAATCTTTCCTAGTCCTATAATAAAGTATTAAATGAATTAAAACAAGTTGCTATTTCTTATATAATTTCTATAAAGAAAACTTATTAGATTTATTGTAGACTTTCTGACAAGTAAAATACTTTACATGAAATTAATAGTATGCATTGCATATACAAAACTTGATAAATTAGTCGAGTATAAACGATCACAAGAAAAATACTTGACGTGCAATATACAAAAAGGTCATGCGTTGATATTAATTACCTAACACCTTTTCGTAATTTGAATCGCAGCGAGAAGTAAATATTTTGACTGATATTTTCTTTGAGTAATATAGCCAGATACTACGTAATTTGCAATACAATATATTTGTAACTATGGTACCAACATATAAATTTCAGCAAGTCTGCTTGATTTAAACGAAAAAAATATTGAATTAGAATTTTTGAATTCAAAAATACATATTTCGTTAAATTTTTAAGATGCATATCGTCCGCTCGACATGTATTATCCAAAGTAAACAAGTAAACTGGGAGCAACAAGCCCAAAATTACTCAGCCGCTACGCCACTGGTACGAATACTATATTCCAGTAAAAATTAAAGTATTAAAATTTAATGAACAGTTTCATAAAATTGCTAGATTTACCATATTTTTGTTTAAAAGTAATTAATAAGAAAGATACTGTAAACGATAAATCCATAATACTAGCAATAGTTACATAAACATGAATAAATAAAAGCATTTATTTTAATCTCTAATAAATGACATATTTTTTAAAGGTATTTAATATTTATTAATAGTATAAAACTGTGTAATCTTAAGACAACTTTCTGAAATTGCATTAATTCTATTGCAATGCCAATTTGTCACAAAATGGCACAAGTTGTCGAATGTCCATCATTGTATCAAGACCAGGATTTCTCAAACTTTAATTGTAAATTCTGATTTTTTTACGGAATACCTATTAACATAGTTTGGAAAACCCTGCTTTAGACAGAAGTTTTTTTACTTTCAAAAGCATTGAAATATGATAGACGAAATACAAGATTCTCACAACTAAATAAAATATCAGACATAATTTTCATATATTTTTTGTTTAAATTTTGAGCGTTTGAAAACAGGGTATTCCAAACATTTCCTGCAACGTAACCATTTGTAAATCCTAAAATATAAAGGAAATTAATTAAACTACTTATAAGCAATTTCGGTTCAGTTTCTTGTTCCGGATCATCCGGATTTAAATTAGTTAAAGTTAAGATTTAAAATCAAGTTGAAGATCAAATATACCGGTATAAATTTTAGCACCGGCACATTACCAACAAAATTTTAATTAAGAAAAAAAAAATTGAAAAGTTCCAAATTATACCGAATTCAGACGAAAATTCTTCCTCTATCCACCGTCATATTTTGTATACCAACTGTTTTGAGATTAAAATGAAATGTATCATATTTCTGCAAGGAGCAATGAATTAATTAATTTAATGAAAAAAATTAAACCAAAATTAACCGCTTTTAAAATTTCGGTTTTTCAATTGAGCAATTTTACGTTCCGGTTACAGTAACGGTTCTGTTAAAAAATCAGGTTAATTTCGTTTTTTCGTTCGGTTCCACTCTGCTTATAAGACATGGTACACACATTTAAGCTAGTGCACACATGAATGCCACATGCTAAATTTACTAAATAAACGATTTTGATACTTACGATATAAAATAATTAAAAACGTAAATTTAATTTAATGAAATCATTATTACAAATTGTTAAAAATAATTATATTTAACAATATAAAGAGATAGCTCTAAGTTGCTAAATGCAAAAAATGTATAACACATGACTAATATTGCGACTAGAATATTTTTGTAATATGATCACCAAAAAAAAATATAGCGTGGGCACATGACATTATGCAGCGCGATTTTTATGCAAAAAGAAATTGTTTCAAATTATTTAATACATATACATAATTTATTAACGATAATTACAATTTATATTGGCTGCACCTAGATCATTTTTATAATTCTTATGAGTGTCTTATATAATATTGATTGATATTCATCATTCTAAGGAAAATTCTAACAGAATTTAATGAGATATGAAATCATTTATATATTTTCTATCTGAGTGATTCTCAAACTTTTTGGTCCGCGACTACCTTTTGGACATAAAAAGTTGGGTATGTGTATAAAAACAACCAGGATTGATCTGTCATTATCATCATCATTTTTAGCGAACCTCCGAACATAATATCTCCTATCCAATCTTTTATTTACAAAGTAACTAAAATTTAAATTTAACTCAGAAGAATATAAAAACTAAGTAAATTATTATATCTATAAATATTCTCACTTGGTAGTTAATTTTTCTTTTATTTACATTCTTTAAATGAAAATCAATGTCTATTTGATTTGATTAAAAATATCATACAAAAAGTTATCTCATACATATTTTTATTTGAAAATTTTAAAATATTGAGTACTATTTTATGGATATAAATGAGATGATTATTAATAATAATTCAAATGAAAAATGAGTAACACTTAGCGAAAAGTCTATGGTCAGTTAGGATATAACTAAATATAGAATAAATGCTATTAACTGTAGTTTTTATTTTGAAAACTTGCACACAAAAATGTTAAGTTGCTAGTTATAGTAATATAATTAACAAAAAACTAAATGAAATACAAAGTATGTAGTTGATATGTATACAATAAAGATTAATAAATGATCAATAGTAATAAAATAATTCTAAAAAATTGTAATAAAGTTAAGAAAGTAAAATGATATTGCTTTTACAATTGTTAGTAAACAGTTGTTTTAGTGTGTGCGAATATGTATACTACCACAAGTGCTTCTAATTATAAATATACTGAATATATGTTTACGGTTATTTGGGGAATGTTAGCTCATAGAAGTTATCAAAAGTTTGTCAAGCTACGATTATTTGAATGATGAAAGAAATGTAAGTGAATGCCGCGGTATACTTACATAAGCAAACGGCGGCGAGCAGTCTAATTGCGTTTTCCGGTGGTTTGCATTCGGGAAAAAAGGGTTTCGCCGCGTATTCGGCGAAGGTGAGCGCAACAATTGTCTGTGTCGTTGGCCGGATGATGAGGATCGCGACCCACAGTCGGAGGAAGCCGCATAGAGGGCCAAAAGCTGCATAGATATAGGCATAGTCGCCACCTGATCGTGTGATGGAGGTGCCGAGCTCAGCGTAGCAAAGGGCCCCGAGCATGGAGAAGATGCCCGACAGACACCAGACGACGATGGCGAGCCCGACCGAATTGGTGCTCTCGATCACGCCTTTCGGGGAGACGAATATACCGCTTCCGATGATCGTTCCTATGATCAGAGCGACGCCGTTCAGGAGTGTTATCTTCCGCTTAAGATTTGCGGCTTCCGGTTTATCTACCGCATCGGCCATCGTAAATGATATAGTCTAGTTGAATGTTACTTGGTCAACTATTTAAAGTAGAATAGTAGAATTCGCGAAGAACTGAACTGAACTGGACACCTGAACAGTTACGAAAAGCATATCGCGTGCGGCGTTTCGCGGTTCAGACACGTGCGATCTTGCCGAACGTTGGCGGGTTTAACTGCTGACTCTCCAACTGACTTCATCCAAACACGACTCGGGGAGGCATGCGCTATTTGCGGTATTTTCAGAGCGCGCGAGATCCCCCTTTTTCTCTTAGTTCGGTTACAGAGAACGGCACTACTCCATTCCATTCATCGAAAAGGGCACCCCGCCAATATACTATATTATAACTATTCGTAATAATCGGTAGTGCGATAAACACGCTACAATCTTCATCAGTAGATATCGCTTTTAAATTTTTCTCACGTTTTTTTGTGCTACGACATTGCATCATCCTTTTTTATCGAGACTTATTTGGTTTGCAACTCAGTTACACCCAACGAATTTGAAATTTCGTACAAACTTTATAATCGCAATTCTTTACTATGAAACTTATTATCTGCAGTCTGAGAACAATTTTATTTTATATGTATAAACTGTTAATTCGTGCGACGATATTTTTTGCATTAATTTTATTTACTTCTTATTTAGAAGAACATAATTTATAATGTCAATATTCCATTTTTCCCTAAATTTCGGGTTTCCAGTAGTCAATTTATAGAATATTGTTGTACCTACTATATTATAATATAGGGTGTTGAATTAAGAGGTGAATTTATTTTTTTAATAAAATGACAACGAATAATAAAGATCAAGATTTTTTTATTTCTTGTAGACATGTAAACATACGGCCTTATTTCCATAATAAGCTTGTATTTTGGCTATTGGAGTGTGAATTGTCTCTGGTTTATTTACATAGACTTGACAAAATTACTCCAAATAATAAAGACGCATGATCTTAGTAGCTAATTGGTGTTACCAGTTGAAAGAAATTGGTCTGCAATAATCTGATTGTTTCACTACTTTTATTTGAATAGTGTTTCTAGTTTTAAAATACAGCCACATATCTATAAGTTACAATTTTTGTATTGATATTTAACTATATTTACATAAATAAATTCACTGGATTTCAGTGACACAGCGTCTAATCTTCTCCTTCATAAATGTTTGTCTTAAAAAAAACTCCAAAGAAAGCGTTAAACCGGGTTCAATAATTCCCCTTGTTACAGGTGATGTGTGGATAGTGATCCTGTCCTGTTGGAACCACATGTCTTCGGTATCCATACCATCCATACACAAAAACTGGGTTATTATCGATACCGTTTGTCATTTTGTTGCAAAACTCACCGTTCACTTGTTATTGTTGTGCAAAGCCGAGGAGGGTATTTAGATGCGTTGTCCTATATATTACATTTTCGTTAGATAACTAAAAATCTATAGTACTTAAAACAGGACAGAAATTAACAAAATTATTGTATTTTTATTTATAACTAAGTGAGATATATTTATTAAAAGTAACAATCATGTGTAACAAATTTAATACATATTTTTAAATGTGATGAACAATTAAACCTTTGTTTTCTTCATCACTTCATCTTCATCACTTCATATCACTATGACAAAATATTCTCATTTTCTGCTTACATGCATTTCTTTTGTACTTCTTTTAGAAAAAATATTTAATATTCATTTAATTTTTATTATCGAACAACTTCGATATAGTTCAAAAGAAACCAGTAAAGACAATTTTTATTTAAACCTGCTTAATGTTCTAAAACATAAATTAAAAACACCAGTAGCAATCAGTAGCTTCAGATTATACATGTATAAACAGAATATAGCAATTAGTGACTGTCTGATGAGACTCAGTTCGTTATTAGTTCTCTTGAAAGTCGGTTGGGGTATCATATACCCCGTCACACTACTAAAGTAACTTTTCTTGTCAATGTAATATGACAATATTTTATTTTTCATAAAATTTAGTTCATTCTTTGGACTTTATTGTTTCAATATAACTTTATTTTTTAGTTAATGTTCATGTAAAGAAATATTTATGTTAATTTAAGTTTAGTGGATTGATTTTATGTTTTAACAAACAACACTTGCTTTAATTTATATGTAAATAAAACATTTAGTAATAAAGATATAAGCATTTGTTACTGCCATAGTAACATTTTCCTTGGGGTGTGGTACCCCACAACACTAACCGTGTAACTTTTTACCACAACACTAATGTGGGTAAATAAAAATACTGTTTATTTATTTTATATTTAATTTATATCACTTTTATCATTTTGATTTTACATTATATTATATTATTTTATGATTATCATAATTCTTTATATATATTTACTAGCAGATGCTGCATGTGTTGCAACCAGTTTTCATTTATTTTATTCTTTTACTACTGCTGTAGCCGAATTAATATGCTATACGATATAATTACAAAACGTTTGGATGTAAATAAACTGATTCATACCAAATGTTACTATTGTCTGTTGTTGCTATATTTTAATATTTTTGTTAGTTGGGACAACTCTTCAATATTTAATCACTATTACTAGTATATTACCAGAAAATGTTTTTTAAAATTAAACAAAAGTAGACTAATATATAAAGACTTGTAATGTGTTGTCACACTTATATGATATATTTTTCAATTGGATGATTACAGGAACAAGGGTCTAACCGGAACCCACTTAGTTTACAATGGCTTGAATCAGAACCCGTTTTTTATGGGTTCAAAAAACCGTCAATTTAATTGATCCAAAAAGATAATTAGCATAATAAACATCGTTTATTTATTTTTAATTATGTAAGTTTAAGTGTTTTAATAAATATTATTATATTATTAAGATTTACACTTATTATTAATGTTCGAATTTACTTTGTATTGTGATTTTTGTAATTAAACTTTTGCGAATAAAAAAATAAATTAACTTGACTAGCTGATGATGATGCTTGGTCTTCATCAGAAACTATTCCTTATTTATTTTAATTCATTTGTTTAACATCTTCAGATACTGTCAACAAATATAAATTCTTTGTTAAAGGATATAATAACAAAAAAGTTTTTGATTAATAATCAGTAAATATTTCTAAACTTTATTACCAATTTTTCCCTCTTTCAATGAATGTTGTCGAGGCGCATTTTGGGTTTATTTGACTACTTATATATGATATAATTTCCTTTGGGAATATTGGTTTCATTTGAATGTATATTTGCAATAGACAAGATACATAAGATTCAACTTCCTTGTCTTCTTTCGTTCAGACTTTTACTGGAAGCGGTTTAAAAATTGTTCAGGAATGATCTTCACCACGTGACGTTGCGTATCGGAGGAAATCTTTTCTGCGGTTGTTTTACAGTTGTTGTTTTGGTGTAATTTTGAAATATTCTATCTGAATTTAAAGATTTAATACAAGTGAACAAATCTTAAACATTTCCTGTTTTGTGTGTTTCTGAGTGAAGTGCCAAGGAGAAATTTGTATTTTCTGCGTCAGGTCGACCTCGACAGATCCAGAAATCTTGGTTAGATTTTAATTACTAATTGTTTACATGATTCCTAATATTTGTTATATAATAATGGTGATTTTATAAATTTCGCCAGTCTTGAGCATAACGATATAATTAGGAGTGGTATGACGAAAGGTCTAAGTATTGCTCGATTTTAGTATAGTTTCTAGATTATTACGCGGAAGTCAAGAACGTCTTGAATATTTCTTCTGTTTTTGGGAAAGTAAGCGGTATCATCTGTTGATAAATAATTTTGATTTTTGCATAAAAAACTTTCAAATCTCTTTCTCTGTAGCTAGCCTATAGCTCCAATGCTGATGTCTAGCATTCTAATCGCCACCTGCATTGAAACGAGATCTTTCATAACAAAAATGAATTAGTGACTTTCTATATTTGTGAGTTATGACTTAAGAAAAGGAAATATAACTTTATCATTAATATTTTCTATTCGTGATATTGCTATGCGTTGTTTCTTATCAACTACTTTTCTCTAAACAAATAAATTAATTTGCATAAGTTTTATACAGAACAGTAGTTTGGTTTAAAAATATATGTAAAGTATTGCTAATATTTCCATTTGTATTTTTTTATTATTTCTTACAATTGTCATTAACTTAAATATATTATTTTGTAATAAAATAAATAATGTTAATGTAAATAACGAATGAAAATAAATTATTTTGATTTTGTACGTTTACAAGTGAAATAAAACAATAAATATGTTTAGACATTTCAATGTAGAGCATTTATTATTCTTATATTTGTTAGAATTAATGAAAATCGAGAGTAAAAAAGATTATTCGAGAGAAAAGTTTCAAAAATAGAACTTTTATTTTGAGTAGATTCTCATAGATGGATGCACTATATACAAATTCAACTGTGTTATACAAAATGTAAATGTTAAATGATTACATTAAAATGTAATATTGCACCACATTGATCAACATGATATACAATTTTAAATTTAAGAAAGTTTAACAATATTTTGATATTTAATAGAAAATGCAACGGATATGATTTTAATAGCAAAATTGTTATGATCACGTGTATTGCAAGTTTATTTAATGTAAATTAGATTTGTATGCCCTCTCGTTAATATGGAATAATTTTCGATGTCCAGAAGCAAATTCTCATATGAATGCGACGAATCACATATACACATACAGACAAACTCCATGCGGGAGATGTTTCTGAAAATAAAACTGTGTTGCAGTTCAGATGTCCCCAGATCTGTTGTCTCAGTTGTAAAGTACTTATGACACTGTTTGCATAAAAATACATCGAAAAGTGCCGTGAAATTAGAGAAAACATTAAACTAAACCACCGGGAAACACCTACTGCGACAGTGAAAATTACAGTAAAGAGTACGTATTCCGAGTTGAATTAATTACATAAAATATCATGTTTTTTATCTCGTTTTCCTGTTTGCACTAAACATAAAATAATTTCATCTATTACGAATTGAAGATCGAGCGTAATTCTCGCTTATGGGCGGACAGTAGATACTTCGAATTCAATTTCGGAAGCTCCAGAACTGGAAACACGTAAATTTACAAGGTGTAGCAGACTCCCATCTTGTTTTTTTTCTCTCCTATTACCCAACACGAGAGATCATGTTAGTTCTATTTATATAACTCCAAGTATTTTCCCATTATTTTCTTGCACTTAAGTAGAAAAAATAAATCTATTCAAAATTAGGTCATGGATTCGAGAACCATGGATGGCATGAGGGATCGGGCTAGAAGACCCGTCAGAACGAAACGCTACAGCAGGTCAGAGTAAAAATTATTTTTAGAGAAGATTTGTTGAATAATAAATGCAAATAGGAGGGCTTTTGGCGAAGAACGACGGCCGCCAAAGAGACTCTTCACTCCTGAAATCAAGAGATTCCTGAAAGACTGGCTTATAAGGCGCAGAGACAATCCGTATCCGAATCGGGATGAAAAGAAAACATTGGCGATCCAAACCGGATTAACTTACATTCAAGTAAGATTAAAAAATATATTTATTATTGGTAATTATATTTCGAATGTAATGTGTTGATTAGGTATGCAATTGGTTTGCGAATTGGAGGAGAAAACTGAAAAACGCCGGCAAAGAACCGCAACGCAAAACTTGGGGTCATCTGATAAAAACCTACAACAATCAGGTGCAGGGAAACGTCGAGCATTTCAGCATATGCTCAGATGACAGTATATGGCACGAAATGGAAAACAATTCCTCAGATTTTGAACAGAAAACGTATGAGTACGATCGAAAAGCTTACGATTTCAGCTACAAACCGAAAGAGGAGTACGTGGTGCAAAGGAACCACGGTTCGGATATACAAACGTTCTACATAAGTTCAACGACGGAACCGGAACCTGAAAATCCGTTCGCACAGCATAAATACAAGAATCATATTATGGAAAAGTATTTGAAGGATTGCCAGAAGCCGGACAATGTCTCGAGTAAAGTTAATGGTGAAACAGAGAAACCGTCGATGATTTCGAGATGGCTTGAGAGTGCAGTAAATTTTAAACCGAGCCAAAACAATTATCTGGATTGGACTTACGAGAAGATCGAGAAAAAGAGGCCCAAGAAAACAGCAAACAACAATAATACAATCATTATTAACAACAATGATCAGCAGCAGCACGGGAAGGAAGAGTTGGATGCTGCCGAAGCTTTGACTACTTTAGCGAACGCGCACAAGTTCTGATCGATTGGGGATTTTCATAGAAAAAGAACATTTGTGCATTTCTTTGTTTCAATAGAGTGGTTATGGGAGCATTTGATATTTATTTATGTTTTTCTTCGTTATTTATTTCAATAGTTTCCATTTTATATGTTTTTTTTTTGTTTCTATTCATTTACTAATTAATACTGTGATCGTGTGAATATTGTTATCCATTTACAATGTATTATTATCTAAAACAGGTTTTGTTAAAAAAATAAATAAATAAACTTTTTTTTTGCTTTGTTACAAATAAATATTTATGTTTTTGTATTGTTAATATTCCAAATTTTATCATTAAATAATATTAATAACATAAATATAACAAAATTCATAAAATAAATTAATATTAAAGTGAAAACTATTAATGATAATTTCTTTAAAAGATATTTATTTCCGATAAGTTTTTTCTTCAATTTAATTAAATTGTTAAATAAAAAGTTAAACTTTGATTTATTTTAGTACATAACTTATTTATAATATACAATTAAAATTAAAAATATGAAAATTATACAAAGAGGAGAATTATCATTCATAGAATATATGATGTTCGAGTTATATATATTTAATAAACAATAAACCATGTTTTCTAATTTTATAATATTGATTTTATAATTATATTATTACAAAAGTTTTCAGTTCAATTGTATCATCATCCTCTTGTACGTACCAAATATGATACTCCTTTTCGTAAAGTAAAAATAATAATAATAATTTATTATTTTTACAAAATACAAATACAAAAGAAAAAAAGTATATTCGATACATAAATAAATTGTAACATAAAAAAATATATTAATAGACTGGCCAAAGGGCTAACAACCGAGGTCGTAAAAATAATATTTTTCCTAAAATATTAATTTCCAAGTTCAATTACATTATTACAATTTTTTTTGTATTGAAAAATTATCCAAATTTCATTCACAAAAATAAAAAGTATATAGACTAATATAAACACATACAATAAGACTGTTAATGCAATATATAGAGGATTTACAAAAATAAGTGCAAATTAGTATGTAAATTATCTGTTATAATATATTTATTTTAATGATAATAAATTTTACTTTACTAATAATTAAATAACAATTAGTATTAAGAATAATATAACTGTGATAATTTAATTAGTTGTGTATAAAAATTGTAATACATATGACAAAGTCAATGTATATCTATAATATCATATAATATTAGAAAGACCTATGGCCAATAACCCTTTGGAGCAGATCCATGTGTTTGTTTTTTATTTTCTTGTTATAATAATGTTATTTTTTTCGAGTATGTACTATGATTTGTTACAAAAAATGTTATTATTATTATTATTAGAATGTTTAACAAATAATTTATGTCAGAAAACTTATAATTATTATATTATCTTACAATTGCGATATATTTTATTAGAATACGCAATTATGATATTATTTTTCTTAAAGGATAATTAAATGTTACAATATGGTGCAACAATTAGATGAAAAATATTAAAAGAACAAAATATAAAAGCTCACATTAAAATTTAAAAAAAAAATGAGTTGCAGAAGTTTCATCCAATCATACATTTGTTTCAACAATCAGCTCATAGGTTAGTTTGCATAATTATTTCATCGTCAAATCCAATAAATCTGAAGTTTATGGTATTACAATGTTCACATACTTTATTCTACATTTACCAGTTTTAAGATAGTATAAATATAGTCCAAAAACCATTTTTGTCAATAGTTTTTTCACATGCGTAACATATTAATATCAGTTTATGGAATTGTTTCTTTGAAAAAAAAACTCACTGCCTTACACATAAAGACTTCAGCATCAAATACTATTAACTCGGGTTTTCATAAATATGTTCATGGTTCAAATTTATCGTAACACATTTTTATCTTAAAATTATATAAAAAAATATTTGATTATAATTAACATTTTCCTATTAAATATTGGATTTTGAGACCACGGGCATAAATATAAAATGAGGAGCCAACTAAAAAAAATGTGAGAACGGGGTAATTAACACTCTTTGGTGGCCCCAAATTTCGTGGGGCACCGGACATTCAACCGATTGCAGCGACGCTTTTGATACACTTAGCCTGTGTCGCATGGATATAATTACGGCAGCTTTGGTCTTTGTACTTATTCAAGGGTTCTATAAAAACATATGAAAGCCGCTCCGATGACAAGAGGAACCGAAGGAATCTCGGACAGTTAATACATAATATATAGAATTGCAGAGATAATAACATTAAAACGGTGGCAATCGCAAGCCCGACAACCGAAATTCCGATGTTCGAAATCTTAATAAGATTATTAATTGTTGTTATTTACTGTTAATAACATAAACTAATTGTATTATATAATATTTCTTATTCTTAAGTTTTAAAATGAATAAGTCAACGAAAAAAAATACAATAATAATTAATATTATTTATTGTTATTAAGAATAAATAACAACAATTAATAATCGGGCAAAAGAGCCATTGACCTAGGTCTTAAAAGTATTTTTTCATTATCCATCGTACCTATTAAAATATAATAAAATAATTTAAAAATTTATTGTAGAAATTATAATAATAAGAGACACTGTTGGGATTTCGATTGTCGGGATTATGGTAGTCGGGATTTCGATATATTCGGGATTTCGATATAGTCGGGATTTTGATTGTCGGGATTATGGTAGTCGGGATTTCGATACACTCGGGATTTCGAACGGGCTTTTAATAGACGGTCTTTCGGTTGTCGGGCTTACGATATAGACCCATATTAAAAGGTATAAGAATATAAAGTAATATACAACCAAATAAACACCTAAATCTGTTAGTTCGCATAGTCCGGAAAACTGTCAATATATACAACAATAAACTGCATAAAAAGAGACAAAGGCTTTATAAAGAAAAAAAGTTTTTTAGAACAATTAAATTTTTGTTTGTTTCAAATTTTCAAACTGCACAATACCAAATCCGTACCAAATCCAGACAAATAAAAATTACACTATGCAATGTATTTGGTATGTAAATAATATTTGTAGTTTGTAAAACTATTGAAAACAACGTATACATTCATTACATTTATGAATTTATTATGCTAAAACACATATTTAAATCAACTTTACTAATAAACAATATTAATTTCATTACAGTAATTTCAATAATTGCTGTGTCATAAATTAAATAGTTAACAAGCTTAGAGAACTTATAAAATTCAATATTTTTAAATTGATTTATTTTTAAAATATTAAAAATGGATAGGTTTAAAAAAATTACATCATTATTACACTAAAATAGTTAATGTTAATAATCAGAATTAACTACTTGTAAATATTTTTGTTTGATTCATTTTATAATAAATATTATTATTGTGATATGGGAATACACATACAACTCAAATATTATGTATAAAAAGTTGCATATGAATGAATCAGGTATATCGCCAGGCAACGAAATAGTAAACAAAACAGTTCCAAAGGCTTGTAGAAAATGTTAACTAGGCGAGACAAAATTTTAGTAAGACCGTGGGAAGACAGGAAATACGAAAATCATTTGAGAAAAGTAATTTTCAAGTGACATTTTATTACAAGAAATTGTTCACCTATACAACTTCAATTTCAGATCCAATCAGCGCTTCCGGTAATTGATAATAGGACACCACCAACAAGAGAACACGTATCGACTAAGCTGAAGAAGAAGCAGAAGGAGGTCGAGAGAATAGCCAAAATCGAAGTTGAAAATTTAAACTTACTGAGAAAAATGAATTTCATAATGCGAACCAATAGAGTCGACAATTATTGGACAAAACCACTGCCAAAGTATGTTTAAAATGTTAAATTCTAAATTACAATAAATTTGTCTAAAATTAAACGTTTTAGTTTCCTGAATCGAGTTACTATTTACGAGACGCCAAAGAAATTTAAACTGGAAGAAGATTTCGCTGATTTGCAGTTAAAACGCGAACCGAGTACAGATCACTTAAGAAAATCAAAGTGTTCCGCATGTTCACCGAAAAAATATCAAAAATATACTGTAAAAATACAAAATATGTAAATGCACAATTTACCAATTGCACTATTTTTAGATTTGCGAAGGTAGAGTACCTTGGGAACCACAGCGTGGTCAAGTCGGAAGAGGTAGAAGCAAATCAGTTCCATCGAGGGAAAATACATTGCCGATGATTTCTGAGAAGCCAAAGAAGAAGAAGCCAAAATCTACGGAATCTATTAAAAAGATGCGTAGCTTTGAAGACTGCATTACTAATAATCCACAAAAGTTGGTGCTCACTAGCGGTTCTTTGAAGCTATCTTTAAATTTTCCTTCGGACACCCAAATTAAATTACACAGCGGTCCTTCGGAGAAAGTATTAATAGGTGGGGCGATTTGCAATTGTAATTTTTTAAAATATAAATCTGTTACTAAATAATTAATAAATCAGATTTCAAGAATTAATAACGTACTATTTTTTTTACGTTCTCCAAATTTCTTGTTAAAACAAATATATTATTGTAATACAAACGAATTAGAAAAAAAGCATTGGTGAAAGTTATAGTAAGTTTCTTTTATTGAAATTTAAATAAGACTAAGGCCAATATTACTCTGATTAGATTTATTCATTTATTTATATAGAATGTATTGTTGTTTTTTTTTGTGGGTTATATTTTATAATAATAATTATAAATTACCAAAAAACAAGATATAAATAAAAAGAGAAAAATACATTATATATTTAAATTTATGTTATGCATTAAATAATCTGGAAGCTAGTGACATAGAAATGTATTAACTTTTAGAAAATGTAAATAATACTAATCAAATGACTTTTTAACAGGAATTTACGAATTAAATTATATAGAAGAGAAAATGTTGTACAATATTGCTTTGCTAAGTTACACGTATTGCTTAATTCTAAGCGAATTAATATTAATGAGATAGTATGCTGCAAAATGTATCTTCCACTTGAAACATTTTGAGAGAATATATTTTTTGCACGATATTTATTATTGTCGGAATATGTACAAATTATAATACATTTAATTTGTACTTAATAGTTTCTACTTTATAAATATGTGTAATGAGCATTATAGGTACAACTTATATTCGTGTGGCATAATCCTTTGAGTTTTATTGAGTTTAAACTTTTATTGGATTATTATAATAATTGTTATTATATTTTAGATTATTTTACTTACTGTTTTTTTATCCTTCAGTGCTTCCATATGGATATCTTCGTGAATTCTTCTGTTTTTAATGTACCGTGGAGCACCATGCACCAACAATGACAACTAAATCATTTTATTATTTTTTTTTTCTCACTGAACAACAAAATTAAACATCACAAAATTATTATTTAATTAATAAGTTTAAGTATTACTATGTAGTACTGTGTTAAAAATGTAGTATAAACATTAATTAAGTACTATTTTACATAGTCTGGAATTCCCGAGATTTTTTTATATTTTGAATTGACCCGGGAAAATATCATTACGTGTTATTACTTTTATAATATTTGGTTTCCATTAATGTGTTTATTTTGTTCCAAGTTTTTATTTTCTGCAATTACAGTAAGAGCTCGTTTAGCGGTGATTCGATATACGGATTTACTCGAAGTGACCATAATATCAAAATTTGGAAACATTTTTTGTAGTTGCAGGTAATATAAAATTACAATTAATATAAATAAAAAAAAGTACAAATAAATGGAAGTAATTATTTCAATTAAAATATCTTTTAATTTAATTATATTAAAAATGTTAATATTTACATTTCATTTATCCCATCAGTTGGTAACAAATATAAATTATCTTTACTTGACATCTTATCAATATTTTCGAAATCATCAAGATTCCTTGAAGCTTTCTTTGCAAACTCTATGCTCATTTTTCTGGTGTATATCATCATGACGCTTTGGATAAGAGGTGCCGATAAAAAATTAATCTTGTCCGATGCACTTATAATAAATAAATATATACGAAATATTTTGCAAATGTAGATTTTCATGCTTTGTCCAAGAAATTGCCGTCCTGAAGTTTGTACGGTCCAGTAGATACATTGTTTTCCGTAAAATAATTAACATTATGTTGTTGCCGTTGTTTCTGAGGAAGAGCGGCAAAGAAATTGCATTCCGCGAAGTCCATCAGTTCTTTAACCTGTGAGTTATCGATTTGAACTAATGGATGTATTTGCTAATCAGGTAATTACAACTCACATAATTCGATTGTCTGATTACCTGAGTTGTCTGATTAGCCATCAAACAAATACTAAACAACGTCTTCAAACTTCAAACATAGGCTTTATAAGCTTGATACTGCCGTCTATACGTGAGGGTACTTCTGGGACTTCCCTCATATATATGTAATTCATAACAATATTTTTTTATAATGCTTTTTACATAATTTTTAAATAAAATAATAAATTATACATATTATAATAACTTTGAAATTTATGCTAAAGGATGTTTAGTATCTATAAGTTTTCTGAATTGGCCCATCAGACTCGCAAATTCATCATTGAATATCCACCTGAGGTTCAAAAATAATGTAGGATATACAACAATCTTTCAGACTCCTTCGTAACTCCTTCCTCTAATCCTTATTTACTTTAAGATAATGTAATTTGCGTACGAACATAACGCCCCGTATAAATTTTGTAAACATATTTGGATAAACTAAAAGAAAGAAACACAAAGGTCTTATCACTGATCAAAAGAGTTTAATTTTATTAATAGATAATAATAATATAGACAAATGAATAAAAAATGAATACGAATTTATTAAACCGTTAGAAAGAATTAAAGTAATTAATTAATTAAGTAATTATATAAAATTTAGCTAAAAGTTTCTAAACTAAGTATAAATGATGCATAACGTAACATTATAAAAATCAGATAGTTCTTGCATGAATGACTGAATATCCCATTTAGGATTCTAGAAGAACAGAGAAAAAAACTCACCCTCGATATCGATGGTTAACCGGTTTTACCTACCAGTAATTATTTTATTTTGACACGGAAATTAAAAATGATCTTGCACTCGTCGATCTCCAAAAAATGAAGTTCTTCAATAGTAAGTCAAAAATTAGTGTAGGAAGGAATCTCTTTGATTTTGCATAACAGACATAGATCATCCTATTAGAATCTACCATTACTAAAACTATTATCTGATAATGGTATAACTGACACTGAAATAATTTATATTCGAACAAATGTTGTGAAGTCTTAAATGCAATATTCCTAATTAGTTTTATTTATACATAAGAGCTTTTATTGAGAAGTCAAGTGTTGATCTTATGAATTATTAACTAAGAGTTAAATTCTCCTCTTAAGTTAATAATTAAGAAGTAAATGCTCTTCCCTGGACTCTCCTAGTAAGACCATGCTCGCACTGCAACCCTCCAACTAAGACTATGTTCTTCTTTTGGCACTCCAACTAAGTCTATGTTATTCCCTCGGCCCTCCAATTAAGAATATGTTGGTATTTCCTAAATATGTATATGTGGAAGAAGGCGGTTGAGATAAAATAGACGCAACTACGATTTTATGTGTAATCGTTCTTTGGAATATTCTACAAGTTATTCTAAATAATCACGTACAAGTATCCAAGTTTGTATATTTGATGAATACGTGAAATATGCTTTGTATTAATTAAGATAAAAGTGATAGACCTTACAAATAAAGATATTAATTATACAATAGATGATAATAAAATGGTCGTCTCGCCGACCATTTTATTATCAGTTCTCGTAATTTATTTACTAAATACTATCTACATTGCTTTTAATTTCTATCTTTATCAACCAGTCCATGAAATATGCGTTGGTATTCTTGATTTGTAAAAAGTTTATAATCTTATTTTGTTGTTAAATTAAATTACGCTATTAATAATATACCATTACTTATGGGTCAATTACCTTATTAAACTATTTAAAACTAATGAAAGCGCCTTTCCACAAAAAAATCAAACCCAATTAGTTCTCAATTTTTGTTTTTAAAATTAAAATATTCCTTTTTTACGGTCCAGTTAAGCAAATTCATTTGACTCGGTATATAAACCGAAATTCTTTGTACAATAATTAGTTCTAAGCCAACTCCCACAAAGCAACTATCAATAAAAATAAACATACAAAAATGTTTCTAAAGGTAATCAATAAACTTATATATTTTTAAATTTATGTTTTAATTTATAGTATTTCAGTTATTCGGATTGTTACTAATCTCGACAGCAATTTTGTCTGAATATCAAGAGAAAACTGACAAACATGTTGATTACTTTGCCCCAGTTAAATACACCTATTCTTATGGTGTAGAAGATTTCAAGACCGGTGATTACAAAATGCACAAAGAAGAAAGAAATGGAGATGTTGTTAAAGGGGAATACCGAATTGCTGATCCCGATGGATCAATTCGAACTGTCACTTATACAGCCGACAAAGAACATGGATTTCAAGCTATTGTTAAACAGTCGGTACCATTTGCAGACTCTCATACAATGAATACAACTCACAATACCGAAGATTTCCATGAACAAAATGAAAAATCGTTTTCTCAATATGAGCCTCATTCTTATGGATCAGTTGAATCAGATAACAATGACTTCAATGAACAATCAATTAATGAAGGTAATAATTTACAAAAATTTACCAATCATATGAATCACGTCAATGAGGATAAGAGAGGAAAGCAAGAAATTAATCAACATGTTTATAACAATAGTCCAAGAAATTTAAAAATACAGTCCAATCAACATAAACATAATTTGAAAGAAGTTGTTGCAGTTAAAGAGTTATCAAAGAAGCAAAACTACAATTTCCAAATTGATGGTACAGAAATAACTCAAAATCATGAGGATGCGTTCCATGTTGGACAACATAATTATGAAGCTAGTGCCGCTGAAGAATTATATTATGCACCACCTCTTATTAAAATTCCTAAAGTGGAAATTAATGGTAAATTATATAAGAATAATATGAACGCAGAACAAAACTTTGCAACTCAATCATACTACATTCCTGTTGATTATGAAGGTAATAATCAAAATAATTTTAAACAAAATACTAATAATATACAATCATCTGAAATTCCTCGCGAAAATTCTCTTGATTCAAAACAAACAGTGACAAAATTAGGTTATCCTAACCAATATTACGTTAAAAATGCCAAGCAAGATTTCCAAGAATTGATTTATCAACCACAACATTTCAATATTAAAAATGAAGATATTTTCAAGCAAGTAGATAATAATAAACAAGGATTATCGTATCAAACAGTTAGTACGAAATCTGATGAAACCCTGAAGTCAACTCAAGATTTAGTAAAATCTCAATCTTCAATTGGATTCCAAAGCAAATCTTATACCAAACAGCAGCAAGGAAATCAAAAACAAGCAGTTTCATATCAAAGTGTTATGAATGGAAAACAATCACCAGTGGGAAAACATGACAAATATTATCAAGGAGCTAAGAATAATCAAGGTACGTTATCTACAAAAGCGAAGCAACTTCAAATGAGAAATATGAAGACAGAAAATAACGGTTATAAAAACATAGAAAATTACTCAAGTGGAGTAAAATTTTCAGAATATACTACCAATGTTCAAAAACAAGCCAAAAATCATATGGTTAAAAATCCAATGCAATCGAAGAAACAGTTTAAATATCCAGAATATGTTAACAAACAATACAAAATGCTAAGTTACTATATTCAACCAAGCAATTTAAAAATGTATTCCATGCCAAATTATGAATCATATGTTTTTGATGATGGTTCCAAATCTATTCATGAAATTCAAGGATATCCAACACTCCAATTGGAGGAAAAGGACAGACTTTAATTGCTGGAGTCGTTAAACGTTTATGTGTTATCTACTGTTTTTGTATTTGTTGTTATAATTATTTCTTATGAGTTTAAAATAAATGTATACAAAATTTATTATTTTAAAATTATTATAATGCTGAAGTTGATATTGGAACTTTGCAAATGTCACCTGGACAGATTTCTAACTACATCCTGCTTCGTCTAATTATTGTTTACTTTATATTGTATATTATTTTTGACGAATAAATATATTTATTAAAATAAAAAAACAAATTGACAAACATGATTTTGAATAATTCATCCCGCGCCTCGCATAAATTTAAACAAGTTTTACTTGTTCCCGATTGATGACAATATTAGTACACACATTCTTTTCAAGTCTTAACTCTCTTTTTGTATAGTTTCTGGTTACCCTATACGAATTATTTCTGTATTGGAAATTTTGAACTAGTCGCAACTAGTTTACAAAGGTATGATTCTCAAAGAATGTACACTCGGTCCTCTTTTTATGCGGTTTTGAAGTTATGCGGTTTTTATTTCAAGAAGCATTTTTTTTAAATAACTATTTTGGGCCATTTTGACAAGTTTTGACACAAATTGGCAAACCATTTAATCGAAAAAGATGATAATTCTGAACGAGCATTCAAGTTTCAACGCGAGCTTCAGAATTGCAGATGAGCCCTACGCACCAGTTAAGTAGGTGACACTTTTGATGAACTTTTAAATCCTGATTGCAAACGTATAAAATTACAATACAAAATATACTAAATATCAATATTGGTTTCTTTGTTAACTAACGAAAATAACCTTCAGTAATAATCGGGATTAACATATAAATATAAATAAATTTCGAGGAAAAAATGTTACGAGCAATTTCTGAAATTCATAAATTATAAATTCTGCGGTCATTCCATAAAACAAACATGGAAAGCAAATCAAAGCGTATATTTTCGGTCGCTGTGGCTTTAACTGAGAGTAATGGATGCAAAGAAAGCTTGAGTTTAAGAAAATCAACAAATTGATTATTTGATTATAGCTCAATAAGCATTGAAACGATATTATTAATATTTGTCGTGATGATAACCCAATTTCTGCATTATTAATATTATTGATAATTACAATTTTAATTATCCTGTATACATGTACAAATCTTTCTTGAACCTAATCCGTGATATGTGCTGACAGATTAAACATTGGAAAGATGTTCGTTGATAGAAAATTGTTGATGATTTGGAAATACAATCTTTTTTTTTTGTTTTTAATGAAAATAATTTCTTTTTATTTGTTGAAAATACAAAATGCAACTAAATATATGTAAAATTTTTGGAATGTCTCTCGACTAAATTTCTAGATAAGCACTTCCGATCATATTTTTGCCCCTGTACCTATACGAATGAGTACGTATAGCATAATTATTTCCTGCAGCTCGTACAGGACAGGCGTCATCAGGTCTCAGGATGAAACACGTCGAATACAAGGCTATTTCCAATTCGGGACTCGACCCAATGAACAAAGTTCCCACCGGCTTATCGATATTGTGAAACTTGAAATGGTATTTCAATAATGCTCCTTTCTAAAGTACAAGAAAACGTTATAAATTGTTCATGTAAAGAATCTGTATACACTCACATCGAATTCAATTTTCTTCATGTAACCCAAGTAATTAGCTTTGTTCTTCTTTTCCTCCTGATTGAAAAAAATCCAATTGTGCAGACCGGAAACCGCGTCATTTTTAATCTCTGCCAAGAAAACATGTTCGAAACCGCTAGATCCAATCCTCCCACCGCCCCTCGAGTACATATTGAACCAATACTGCTTCAATAAGTCTTTAAACTGTTTTGGATCCCTTGACAATTTCCCTAAAAACAATACCAACTTTATATTTTTTGTAAACTTGCAATGTGTATATTAAAGTAAACCTTTTTTAATTAAGAAGTTTCTTGTGTGCTGCATTACTGGTGTCGATAGAATGGTGTCCAAAAAGTTATTTTCTTCAATTTTTTCTTGTGCCGTATAAACTTCATTCTGACTACTGTCCAATATGTAATTATTATGAAGAAGTAATAATTTTTCAATTGAAGGAATTTTAAACGCATCTGGATGAATTGTGAATAATCTGAAATAATCGCATATTAACACAAAAATAATTATTTTAATTTATATACATTACGGTTCTGGTGCCTCATCTTTCGATGAAGATGATCTAGTCTTTCCTTGATAATTAATTGTAATATATTTTAACGCGCTATTCACATCTTTTTTCCAAAGCGTTTCCGAAAATTCCCTCAACTCATCATCTTCCGATATCTTCCCAGCTTTCGGTGTGGTCGGCCCTGAAGAAGATATGGGTTTTTGAGTGGTCGAGGTAACGCTCTGTTTCGGGTTTTGAACTGCTGGTTTTACAGTGCCTCGCTCATTTAAAACGAAATCCCGTATAGCCGTTTGTATTGGTTTCGCCGTGGTAAACTTTGAATTAACAAAGTCTATCTTCGGTTCTGTTTGTTTGAGAGAGCTAGTGGGTTTTGGAGTTGTAGGACCTGGTGCTATTGCATTTGTCCTTGGACTAGAGACGAAATCACGATTAGGTTGAATAGGAGCCATCTGCGTTGGTGATTTTGGCGTCGTGGGGTTTGGACCCACCAAATTCGTCTTTGGACTCGAAACAAAGTCTCTTATCGGTTGTGTCGATGGCGGTGTTGGTCGTACCCAGACGGGAGCAGAATAATTTGTCGGTACATTTTTAATCAGTGGATTGACAAAATCTCTTGTTCCGCCTTGCACGGGCCTCACCCAAGTCGGAGGTGTTGAAGATGAGGGCATATTATTTGGCATATTGTTGGGTCTGTATGGTCTTCTTTGACCGAGCTCCGGCCATGGTGTTGTCGATGAATGGCTTGCATCCTGGTTGGGTTTGAATTGCACGGAATTATTAGGATTTGGATTAGATGGTAACAAATCAGCGCCTTTATTGAGAAAACAAATTATGTTTTAGAAAAATCATACACGCGTCGAATCTTGGTCATCATATTGATAAACTTTAAGATTACAAAAATATCATGTAACAAAATAATAATTAATACGCAGCATGAGAAATTAAAATACTACTACTTAAGAAAACTAACAAAAGCTACTGGATATAAACAATGATTTATTGTCATCACTAATTAAGGTCAATAACATGAGATCTTTTTTTTATATATTTTTCCATTATAAAGAGCTTGTACTTACAATAAATATTGATAACTAGAAGACATAATGCAATGAAAAGCGAGGTAATATAATTTAAATTGACAGCCATTATGCCTCACTGTTCAAGGAAATAAAAGTACGTTTAGATTATGATTTCTTAATACAGCTGCGATATTAAGGTTATCTGTTGACTACAACGACATGGTCATCACGAGTTGTTAAAGAAAACTAGTTTACTAATAATAACGTACATACGCCGAATCCAGTCTCCTCGCGGATTTCACTTTCCACACTCTTCGACGATTAACGATTCTGCTGTTTGCATACGTAATTACGTCAGTCCTTAAAAATGCATTATTTATCCGTATATATACATTCGAGGAGAACGTTTCTGATTATTTATAATAATAAACAATATGTTTACTTTTCTCAGTATAAAATGCGATTTTTTTGTTATTTACATGTATTGAAGATATCTAAAATTATACATAAAGATAGCGGTTAATATTAATTAGTGTTGTTGTTGAATCTTTGCATATTTTTTTCATAAAAGTGAGGTTGAATATAATAAATAATGTCTGCGTTTGCAACATAAAAATAGATTCCTAAAAGACTATTATAGTTTCGATTTAATGTCATGAAGTAATATGCATTTTTTTTGGTATCACACTATAAATCTCTTCAAAAGTTCATGGCTGCTTTATTGAAGAAGGAATAAGAAGGAATGATGTTACATTTGCAATCTTTTATATTTATATTATTTTATTTGAAAGAAATATAATTTTATTTTAAATCGATAGATTTTATGACGTTAATTAAATATAATTATAGCCTGGCTTCATTAGCGAAGAAGTCCTGTATCGCGGATTTGATTGGTTTTGCGGTGGTATACTTAGGATTGATGAAATTTCTCTTTGGTTCCGTCGGTTTTACTTGCGTGGGAGATTTGGGAGTCACGGGTGTTGGCGACACGATATTTGTTCGTGGACTAGAGACAAAATCGCGTTTAGGTTGCATAGGAAGTATCGGCGTTGTGTTTTTGGATGTTGTTGGATTCGGACCAACTAAATGCGGTTTTGGGCTGGAAATGTAGTCTCGTTTAGGCTGCGTTGAAGCTGAATAGTTTGGAGGCCCATTGCCAGCATTGGTTCCAGTATTATTTGCTGGTTTCACCCATGTCGGCGGCGGAATTGGTACAGGGTTACTCTTCGGCAGCTCGTTTGCTTTGTATGGCCTCCTTTGACCAAGCTCCGGCCACGGTGTACTTGTAGACAGACCTAAGTGCTGATTAGATAGTCTAGAATTATTTGGCCTCGCATCTGCTACAGAAAAAATGCACATTTTAAGCAAACGCATGAAAAATATTACTTAAATTTAAGAATTTTGATATTTAATTTATTTTGTCCATTACTATGATAAACAATAAATTACTTATTAAAATTATATTAAATATTGAACAATCAATACTTACTGCAATAGTTGTTTATGAAGATCAAACATAATACAATGAAGAATTGTATACAATTATTTAGATTTGACATTGCTAATTATTATTGAAACAATTATGTATTTTCTTTAATAACAACCTTTTTTTGTAAGACGTGTGCGATTCGAAGGTTATCTATTAACTACCACGATATGGTCATCACGAATTCTTAAACAAAACTAGTTTAATAATATTAGCGAGCGTATACTGACTCCAATCTCCTAGCGGATTTTATTTTCAACTATCCTCTACCAAATATGTTTATTATGCATTAATTAAAAATTTTAATTCACACGGAAATTAGATAAAATTAGATCTAACAATAATAATTTTTCGAGCAAAAACTGGTAATCATACTTTAAATAGTTAAAAAAAAATAGTAACTATCCACCGGGAAAGATTATCCATTTAATGTCAACCGCGATCTTAAATTTACTCAATGTTCACATTGATGAAAGATTGTGAACAAAATTATACGACATAAATAACATAACATCAATAAAAGAAAACCATTGTTAGATAATATATATTCAGTAAATTGTTCAATATTTGCAAAAAATATATTTTTAGAGATCAACATTATATTGCTGTCAAAATTACAATTTTGACTGTCTCGCCTCGTTAGCAACGAAATCCTTTATAGCTGATTGGATTGGTTTAGGGGTGCTATTCCTAGGATTGAAATATTTGCTCTTTGCTTGAATTGGCTTTACAGTTGTGGTAGTTTTAGGTGTTGTGGGACTTGGAGTAACAATTTGTACTGGTGGAGGAGAGACAAAATCCCTTTTCGGTTGAGCTTGAAGCGTTGGCGTTGTTGATTTGGGTGTCATGGGACTTGGACCTACTAAATTCGTCTTTGGAATGGAAACAAAGTCTCTTTTAGGAGGCATAGTAGCTGGCGTTGGACGTACCCAATTAGGAGAGGTATAATTTGTTGGTACAGTTCCAATCCTTCGTACAACACGGCGTATTGTTGGTGAAGATATTTGCATTATTTCCTCATTGGAGAGATTATTAGGATTTACATTGGTTGGATACGAATCGACACCTTTAACACAAAATAGATCAGGCTTTCGTGAATGTCGCTTAAGTCATCTTTTCAATCTCGGTCAGCTTATGATAAACTTCGAGATTAAAATAAAATACACACTACACATTAGTAATATTTATAAGAGCAAATTAAGTTAAATAAATATTTAATTAAAGTATTATTGAACACTCATTTAACTTTTCATTAGTTTTTCGTTATTAATTTATGAGTTTTTTATCTAGACGCAATTGAAAAATTTAGTAAAATAAGGAAAAATGTGCTACTAATGTTAATTTATACTTTTATTTTAAAGTACTTACTGTAAATATTGACCAGGAGAAGCAATGGAATTAAAAACGGAAAAATATATTTAAGATTTGAAGCCATTGCGGTTGATGTATAAATAAAGAATAATCCACAATTGTATACTGAAGACGTCTGAGATGTTAAGGTTATCTGTCGACTATGACCCAAATTCTTAAATCAAACTAGATTGGTCGCAAGAGTGTTTACGCCGGCCCAGTCCAGTATTATCACATTTCGAAGAATTGTAATTTTGTTAATTATATTTGTAAATCAAATAAAAATATTTATTCAGTATTCAAAACAATTACGAGAATTAAATTAGATATAAAACATCAAATTTCAATAGGTAAAAAAAGTAAAGGAAATTAAAAAAATTAAAATTTTAAAAACAATTTTGTTATTAGTGGAAATTCAAAATATTTATATTTTTAAAAGTATAAAAGTGCCAGTTGTACCACAGATAGAATAATAGACCACTACCCTGTTTCGATGTTAGTATGGAATATAACATTTATAAAAACCATTACATATCAAGAAAGAAAACTGTTTTTTCTTAGCATTCTTACCACCAAAATAATAACATTTATAGAACAATTTCAATGCTTTTAATTCCGTTAATCAAGAACTGATTTTTTTTTTTTTTCAACTAACTTTTTAAAAATCTCTTATATTTATTTTTGTATGGTACTCAAATTGTATATAACAACATAGTAATAGTAGATCGCGTTATATCGAATCAGCGTTAATCGAAGTGATTAACGATGTAAAAAACTTAAATCAAATAATCTAATGTCGGTTTATTTCTCACCATATTTTATATTATTCTTATAAAATAATTTTGTAAATTTATATTTAATATGCCGTTCAGGGATGACTAATCTCCGGACACCGTTAAATATTTCCTAGTATTATCGTCGTAATAATATAATAATTAAATTAATTTTAAATTCAAAATTCTTTAATAAACTTATTAAAAATATGTCATGAAATATTATCAAAAACGGTAGAACATTAAAATGTATTATTTATTTTACTATATAAAAATGATTTACTTTTTGCGAAAAAATATTTTATTTGATAAAATTATCATCACTATACTTCGTTCGAAATGTAGCATTCCTCTTAGAACTAGGTTGCAGAAAACAAATATGTAGGGTCGAGCGGCTAAAAGGTTGAGAAGCTCTGATCTAGAATATTTAAGTAGATTTTACTTTCAGAATTGAATGCAGGAAACAATTATGTTTAAATAACCAATTATAGAATCAACATCACTTAAATACGAATTTCACTGATTAAGATAATAATAGAAGGCGTATAAGAGATATTTTAATTATTTGAGTCACCATTAATACAACTATTTATAGCATTCTCAATATGAGAATTCGTATTTAGGCATATACTGATATAAAAAAATACTCTTCATTTTAGTCTTGTTATTGAAATAGACAAATAATGGTTAAATAATTTAAAGATTTAATTTTAAAAAATAAATTTATTCTTTATTGGTACTTGTTGAAGTGGTTATTCTATATACCAAGTTGGTAAAAAAATGTTAAATAAATAAATGATATTATCTTTCTAACAATATTTTAATATAATTTTTAGCTTTAAAATAGAAAAATAAATGTTACTCACATGAATTCAGGTAATTATAAATTAATACATGTTTCCTTCAAGAATCTTCTTTAATCTCAGATACTTCCCATAACTTAATAGTATTTACTGAAGCTGTAAGCACTACATCTTTCACAGGATGTGTACTTACAGAATTTAAAACTTTTTTAATTGTATGTTCAAAGCGCTTTACGACCTTCCCAGACACTAAATCCCAGCACCAGAGCTCTCCAGTTACAGACCCTGATAGAATATGATTATCACTTGCTAATAATGCACTTTCCACATTAAGGTCCTCTGTTTTATGTCCTAAATACCTAAAATATAATTTATTTAAATAAAAAAAAATGATACAATCATAATTAACTTACTCTCCTAACATTTCTCCCGTATTTTTATCTATTAATCTTACAGTATCATCCGATGAGCCAACTACTATACATTGACCATCACTAGTATAATTTACTGACATAATTGGTGCTGCAAATAAAGTAAAATAAAATAATTGAATTAAAAAATAATTTATGTTTTACCTCCAATGAAGTCTGAATGTAATTTTCGATTCCTGATGTCATATCGTCTAATTGAACAATCAACAGATCCAGTTAAAATCTCGTGATCTGTAACTTGTATGGAGTTTATACAATCCTTTGCCTGATTCAATATCTGAACTGGTTCTTGCCTTCTTGATTTCAGGTCCCAAATCATCACAGTATTATCCAAACTTCCAGATATTCCGACACTGGATTCCTCATTATATTTTACACAAGTAATACCTGATGCATGACCTCTAAGCCTTCTTAATGGAGCACCAGTTGAAACATCCCAGGTTATCACAGATTTATCAGCTGATCCTGATATAATTTGGCTGTTGTCATTTGAACCAGCTGCATCAAGGACCTCATTCCCATGTCCTCCATAAATTTTCAACATCAGTCCCCGATATGGATTCCATAATTTTATCTTCTTATCTGAACCACAGGTTAAACAGTATGATCCATCAACTAAAATGAATGAAAGTTAATTAAAGAAAAACAAATATAATAACCTCAATCACTTTACCATTGAATCTCACTGCTCTTACAGCTCCTTGTTTACAATCAATTGTATTTATACACTGTAAATCCATAATTAAAAAAAAGAGTAACAAATTCTAACCTATATTCAAATTGGTTTGAATTGTTGTTATAATCTCACGCATGCGTGCGTGGTTCTGGCAATACGAAGGCGGAACAATACGAAGGATACGAAGTTTGTAAAAATATGTTTTTTAATGAAAAAATTTAAATAATAATATCACAAATATATAAATAATATACATATATAAACAAATATCGTAACTTACAACATCTAAAGTAAAAAATCATATTATAATACGTTAAAGACGGCACAAATCGGTTTGCTTGCATCGAGAAAATTTTTCGTGGACGCCTATGGGCTGAGTGAAATGTCAAATATTATACGTCAATTACAAACTATAACCGCTTAAACTTTTCTTGTACATTTTTTAATAATTTTGAAGAAATTTATAACAATTGTAAAAAACACTTGAAATTTTCATTCAATTCTGTTCAGATCATAAGCAATCGAAGTGAACATATTATTTCTGGTAAGAAAAAAATTGCTTATTGCCCTCAATCGAGGGTTTTCTCTAAAATTTAGTGTTGCACCGAAGAGTAAATAAAATATACATAGTGCGGCAGAAATAACTCCCTCATTACGAAAAATTAGGTATCGTACAGTTTTAAATCGTCACTATGCCGTGGTGTGGGTGAGCATCGAGGCATTGTAGTAGAGATATTTGTACCATTTTTTTCAATCCCCCTTTGATTATTATTATTGATATAAATCTCTTAGCCCTTTTTTACCCCTGTTAGGTGTTTATTTTTTTTGTTGGTTTTGAGGTTTTAACCAACTTTTTCGTATCGGATTTTCGTGATACTGGCGAATAACCACACGGATACGATCGTCCTAAGTCCGCTTTGAAATGTGCGAGTTATTTCTGCCGCACACTATACATACATGAATAATATTTTGCAAATGTTGTTTCAGCTAGAAATAAATATCTATTCTGAATGATACTGAAAATGATCGTTCTTCGGAAGAATCCATAGTTAGAAAGAGATCAACGTTCTCGTTGTCTTTCGACCTCTTTAGAAGAGATGAACGTTTGTGCTACCGAAGACGAGGGAATCTATGGACGATTCAAATAAAAATTTAGAAGAAAATTCTAATAATTAAGAATGGACACCAATAACGGAAAGGAGACATGTAGAGCTAGAATATGCACAACATTGATCGACATGAATATAAATTGCAATGATCCATTTTTTTTTCTTTACAAATTGTTTTTAACATATAGTTAAAACTGTAAAGTATGGTATATGAAACTAATAGGTATTTTTAAAATATATGCACTTCAGCGACAATATCACCGCCATAAATGAAAATCGTTTGAATAAATTCAAAATTATTTTAGACGAAATTATCAGTAGATTTAAAAGTGAAAACCAGAACAAGATATTGTTGACGAAAGTATCATACTATTGCGAGGTCGCCTTAGTTTACGGCAGAACATTCCTGGTAAACGACACAAATAAGGCATCAAATTATGTTTCCTGGTGGTTATACGTACAACCTAGAAGTGTATGCTGGTAAAAATGGTGAAATTATAAACAAAGGACTTTCTCATGACGTGGTAATGAGATTGGTTGACGAATTGCTGTATGAAAGGTGTACATTGTTTACCTTTTATACTTTAGCAGAAGAAATATTGCAAAAGACAACATACTTATCTGGTACTGTAAAAGCAAATAGAAAATGTTTACCACTGGAAGCAAAACAAAAACGAGGCGCCATTTTAAGCTTGATGAATCGAAATGGCGTAAATTTTTTTATTAGGATGGTTGTGGTATGTTGCGTCCAAGGATGTAAACCAAAAGATTTGGATGGAATAAAGATGAGAACTTTCCCTGACGATAATACACCAATGTTTCAGCAATGAAAAATTGCCACAATGAATGTTGAATTAAGAAATATGGATGATAATGATATAAAGAAAAGGAAGGTCTGTAATCTTCTTTTATTATATGCCTATGATAACTGAAAATATTATTAGTCCTGAAATACAGGGTTGTTGATGAAAATTCCCATATAGAAAATTTTGTACTAAAAGGGGTAGTTAATGAGAAGGGAACTAAAAAATTAAAAACCATTATTAAAAAGAAACATTGCAGCAGAAAGTCACTTCAAAATAGAATATATTATTTAGCAAAATTAAACAAAATATATAAGGCAGAATGCCAAGAATTTATAAAATTTAAGTGAAGATGTGCAAATTTTTTTTAAATACCAATTGCAGAATGCCGGAAAGAAACTTAGGGGAGAAAATTATTCTCTGGAAGATAAAGTATTAGCTTTAAGTATTTATAAGCAAAGCAGATCCTGCTATAAATACTTATCGCACATTTTTAAATTATCATCTTTAACTACACTTGAGAGTTTTAATGGGAGAATAAGAATAGACCCTGGAATAAATGATAGTGTATTTCATACACTCAAGTCTAATATTAGTGAAAAAAGTAAAATTCAAGAAAGGCTTGTCACCTTAATTTTTGACGAAATGTCGGTAACTCCACATTTGGTCCATTTACCGACAAGAGGGATGCTCACTGGTTTTGAGGATGAGAGCTATGTAAGAACCAATGGAATAGCAGACCATGCGCAAGTATTCATTGTAAGAAGTGTCTATGGAAAATTCCAGTAACTTATACATTTAACTCAGGGAACTACAAAATCTACCGTAATAGCCAAATTTATAAAAGAAATAGAGACAAGGTTAATAGAAATTGGATATATAGTTGTGGCACTTGAATGTGACCAAGGATCTACAAATTGTGCTGCAATTAATATGCTACTCAAACCAAAGCCAAATGTTATTAGAATCGGTGAAGCAGAAATTGTGCCTTTTTACGATATATGCCATCTAATTAAATGTATGCGAAATAATTTAATAACTAAAAATTTAAACTTTATGTTGAATGGACGCAAGTTGGGAGGACATCAAAACTGCATATTTCATAGATGCACCAAGGGAGGATGTAAGAAGATGGATGAAGAAAATTACAACAAGGCATATATATCCTGAAAAAAATCCAAAAATGAAAGTTTCGTATGCTGTTCAGCTATTTAGTCAGACAGTAAGTACGATCATGGAACTTATGATACTGGGGAACTTAACATGTCCAAATTGAAAATCATTTACTACAAATTCAATGGGTACAGCTTTGCTATGTGGTTTTCACATTACAAAAAAAGATATAAATTTAAGAAAATCTTTTACAATGAAAGCAAAACATTTAGATCTGTTGTATAAGGCTAAGGAAGTTTTCAAAACTATGAAATTTGTTAACAATAGAAATGAAAGAATGAAACAGTCACCTGTATTACGAAATTTTGTTACTACTTTAAATGGAGTTATAAATTTACACAGTATTTTACTGAAAAAAATTAATTTAATTTATTTCCCAACCCAATCCTTTAGAAAACACATTTGGCCACCTTAGACAAATGCAGGGACCAAATATCAAACCATCCTGTAATCTATTTATTAGCCGATTTTCCACTTTTGTAATAAATAGAATTACAATTAAAAATAGAAAAGGAACTAATTGGAAAAACAGATTTTTGTGCAACGTTAAAGGAAGACATAGAACAATTTATGAAGAAATCGTAGGAGCCATCAGCAAACCCCCACTAAATTACAGTACCCTTACGAATTAAATTTAATTCTGATGAACCTTTTGAAAAATTACTTTTTTCCAAATTATCTGGAGGTGTATTGAAGTTTGTAGAAGAAATTATTAGGAAGAAAAACTGCAATACTTGCAATACAAATTTATATGCAAAGGGAGATTTGAAACAAATAACAAGCGGCTTTGGTATCCCTGTTTCCAAGTTAACAACCAGCAACAAACATGTGTGCTAAAATTCAAGGCAAGAGCGAAAAACTGAAGCCAGATGCTGCTTTTGATTACAATAATTCAGAAAAAGGAGTTGATATTTCTGATCAAATAACATCACATTATAACTGTTTACGTAGATGGCTTAAGTGGTATAAAAAAATATAATATAATTAATTTGTGGAACGTCCACTACAAATGCTTTGTATATTCATGAGAAATGGGGAACAATATTACATGCTAAACTTTCGAGAAATAAATATTGATAGACTAATGAATGATGACGATACGGAGATGTAAGCAAAGCAAAAACATTTTATTCAAACGTACCCTGGTACAGTACAGCAAGAGACCCAAGTAAGTTATATCGAGAATGTTACAAAAACAATAGTTTTACGAGAAGGTAGTGCAATTGCCGCTAAAAATGCAAAAAAAGTTATTACTTATTGCGCACAGTATCATGATTAATGTTGTGAACATGTTCATAAAAATAAATAAACATTTCTGTTACAGAATGATCCTGTTTTATTTTTGTAAAATATCGTGAGAAAATGTTGTGAAATTTATAAAATTACTCAATTATCTCAATATACACGGAAAAAATATTATTGATTTTATAATAAGCAATAATAATAATGAATCATTGAAATTTATATTCAAATCGAATATATCATCATGTGCATATACAAGCTATGCATGTACTACATTTGTATAAATTAGCAATATTTTTTTCTTAACAGTAAAGCGCCGTTCCGCTGCACTACACTATTATACATAATTTATGACCCATAGGTGGGTGATGTCGTTGTCAACGTGTTAAACAATACACAATTAATAAATATGCACTCCTACCTCGTTGATGTGCATACTTCATGATTTCTCGTTTTGGTCAACCCAATCCTATGAACATACCTTTGTAAATACTGAGTTACAAAAACAAATTTTAAACTTACTCATATTTTCCTGATCAAGAATGTATCCTGGGGACCAAAGACGCTGTGTAGTGGCGTGCCCTCGCAACTTT